>NC_092200.1:1227500-1232500 GCF_043641665.1 Enoplosus armatus
AGAGAAAATGGCCCTCCTCCTCCTCCTCCTGCTGCTGTTGGAGTTACAACAACAATAGAAGCTGGGCGTGACTCCTCCTCCTCCTCCTCCTCCTCCTCTTTTCTTTTCTCTCCATCTCTCTCTGTATGCAAAGTAAACCCTCACAGCTCTTTCATCACCTGAAATACAGGATGACTCTGTGTGTGTGTGTGTGTGTGTGTGCTGAATGAGTCCAGAGCTCAAACCGGCTTTGGCGTGTATGAACATGCAGTGGGGCCTCAAGGCGACAGACACACACACACACACACACACACACACACACACACACACACACACACACACACACACACACACACACACACACACACAGTTGTGAGACTTTACTGCTGAAGTGTGTTTTCACTTTAAATGAATAACATGATAACAATCTAACACACATTAACGGTGTGTTTTTGTGTCAATAAATAATGAGAGAATCACTGTTAATCTCATCACACACACAAACACATGCAAAGAGAGGAAGAGTTGGAGAAAGAAAGATGGGAGACCATGTGAGGGCTAACCGCAAAGGGAGACGGAGAGAAAAATGAGGTGAAGAGGAAACAAAGGAGAGAGAGATGAGGCTGAAGTTCATAAAGAAGAGAAGAAAAACTAATTTAAAACAAACGGGATCAAAATCGCTGCAGCAGAAACAGAGATATCATCTTTATCTTCTTCCTCATCATAAACCTGGCACCTACATTACCCACAATGCAACTCAACCACTAACAGCTGGTTGGGAGATTGTAGTGTGTTATGCTAGTAGAGGCTAATGTAGCCTGCAGCAGCTCCAGATCTCTGGTCAGCTCACTTTTGTCTGACTCCACGCCAACAGACTGTTTTCATTTTCAAACTTGTAGTCTTTAACCGACGCTGACTCGAGTGACATCACTTCCCACATACACCGTCCTGCTACCCTGGATTAATCCGCCGCTGAAAATAGTCCCCAACAAACGCATTATTTCCTCCTGTTTGTTTGATAAAAATGAAACTAAATATATGTTTGAGATTTACATCTTCAGTAGTAACCAATGAGCTCGGAGCTGAGAGCCTCAGACAGGAAGTCAGGAAGTACCGAGAGACGCACTAACACGTTGTTGGTTTGGGATTTGTTGATGATAATAAAAATGCAGAATAAGACCAGACTTTTCCTTTGAACAAGAGGGGAGCAGAGAGAAGATGGAGAGGGTGGAGGGAGAGAAGGAGGTAAAGCTGGAGACAGAAAGAATGAGAAAAAAAAAAGATGAACAAACAGAGAGAAAGATGCAGAAAGAGAGAGAGAGACTCCCCCTCTTTTCACTATAATGGCCGTCTTTGTGCGTCAGAAGAATACAGCCTTCATGTGGACACACACACACACACACAGTCAGACAGTTGTAATTAGATGATGCAGTTCAGCTGAGGCCTCACCAAAGATGCTCTCTCTCTTTTCTCCCTCATCCTTCCTTCCTTTCCTCCTCTTCCTCTCATCACTCTATCCTTTTCCCCTTCTCTCCCTCCTCAGCTTCATCTCCTGCTTTATCTTCATACCTCCTTTATCTCTCCCGTCTTTCCTCTCTTTTTTTCTCCCTATCCCTCCATGTCATCACTCCTTTTTCTATCCATCTACCGTCTCTGCAATCTCTTTCTTTCTACCTCCTCCTTTTCTCTTCCTCGTCCTCTCTCTTTCTCTATCTCTGATACAGGCTAAAGTACAAGGCCACGTGTTCGGCCAATCAGAGCCCTTGCTGCCTGCGACCCTCCCATCCCACACCGGACAGCTGTGTGTGTGTGTGTGTGTGTGTGTTAGCAATTTAAACAGCTGTTGTTGCAGAGGAGACCAACTTTTTCCAGTTTTGACCAGTTTAACTCAGAAAAACTTAATTCCTCTCCTTCCCTTGTCTCCTTTCCTTCCTCTTTTTATCCTTTTCTCTCAGTTTGAATATTTCACACTTCACTTCCGTCACTTCTCTCTTACAATTTAACTAGAAATGTTTTCTTTAGAATATTCAACTGTTATTGTCTTGAGCTGGCAGCCATTTGTTTTCCAATATTCAGTCTTTTATTGTCTCTATGTTCCTGCTGAAAATATGGTACTTTCCTTTTCTAGAAAAAACCCCATCAGAAACAGATCAGACTCCGGCGAGGTTGAGGGTTTGAACCCCCTAAAGGCCTCACACACTGACATCATGATGCTGCGACAAAATGGCGTTCACTGAGTTTCATGTCTGACCCGAAAAACTGAAAAAGCTGAGTGCGTTTTACAGCATCTTTTACACACTGAGAGCAAAGGGCTGTTCAAGATAAAGCAGTTAATGTGTTACTGAGGAGCTCACACACACACACACACACACACACACACACACACACACACACACACACACACACACACACACACACACAGTGGGATAGACTTTGACAAAGTCCAGCTCTTAAGGCACCACTGATCTCTTTTATCCTCCATCCCAGGCCTGTCGGTGCTTATCTGTGCTGCAGAGATGCTGAAACAACACTGTCGTATCCTTCACTTCCTGTCTGGAGAGGAAGCAGGAAGCAGCAGGGGGCTCTGCAGGGACCGAGCATTTTTCTGCCTCAACCTCCTTCTCTCCCCCGTCTCTCCCCCCAGAGGTGATGAGGACGTTAACTTGCGAACAAAAGCTAAAAATCAGCTGATTTCAGCCTTTTGAAGCTTCCTAAAGCTTTTATTTTGAAAAGGTCATAGGAACAAACAGCTCAGATTGGATGATTTGTAGGATGGTGACAGAGAAACTGAAAGCTCTGACTTGATCTTACTTGCTTTCTGAGGACAGAGAGACCATAACTGTAGTGGAAAGACAAAAACTACAGATGTAAACAACCTCATTACCCAGAATGCTTTGGTGCCTGTTTGTCTGAAGAGTGTTTCGGGTCTAATCTGTACTGACTGGACCCTCCACGTTAGAGTTACATAAGAGACCAGAGTCCAGCTGAGCAGAGCCATCAAAGACTTCACCAGGAGGAGGAGGAGGAGAAAGAAAGAGGCAGAAGAAGAATGCAATGGGAAAATGAAAACCTCTAAAGGATGAGAGGAGGTGAAGAACAAAAGGAGAGAAGTAAAAAGAGAAAAAAAGAGGAGAAAAAGTAATTGGAGGAAGAGGAGGACGAAGGAAGAGGAGGAGAAGCTGTGGAAGGAGAAAGAGGAGGAGGGGAGTAGGTGGAAGAGGAGGAGAAAGAAGGTGGAGAGATTAAGAAACAAATACAGGAGTTAACTTGACTCCTTAGAGGGACACAAAGAAGATGGGGAAAAAGGAGAGGAGAGGACAAAGAGGAGGAGGAATAAATACTACTAACTGAATCCATGGTAATGAGAGGAAAGGAGACATGGAAAAGGGGAGAAGAGGAGAGGAAGTGACAGGAAAGAAAAAAGATGAGAGGAAACAAGAAAGTAGGAAAAAGGAGAAAAGTTAAGATGACAGAAATAAGATGCAGATTGATGAGAAACAGACCGACAGAAGAAACCATGAAAGACGAACCTGTGTGTGTGTGTGTGTGTGTGTGTGTGTGTGTGTGAGAGTGTGTGAGAGTGTGTCTGCGTTTGTCTGTGTGTGTGTGTGTGTGTGTGTGTGCAGGGCGTGGTGCTGAGGAGGACCAGGTTTCAGTTGAGTGAAAAGACTCAGAGCCTCTTTGTGTCTCTGCCTCCGGGGAACACACACACACACACACACACACACACACACACACACACACACACACACACACACACACACACACACCTTTGTGTGTTTATGCATAGGTGTGTGTGTGTGTGTGTCCCACCAGAGCACTTTCCCATGGGAGGGTTTATTGTATTTTCGACTAAAAGCTGAATGGAGTTTGGTGGGCACACCTATTAATGCAAACCCCCCAATACACAAACCTGAGACCACACCCACCACACACACATACCTCTGAGCTCCATCCCCCACACACATCCCCCATCACCTCCAAACACACACACCAAACAGTTACTGCAGTTTATTTTGGATTTTTGTCATTTTAACAATTTTTAAATAACCAATCAGTTAGTTGATTGTCAGAAAATTCATCAGCAACTATGCTGATAGTCGAATCATCGTTTTGACATTTTTAAAGCATAAATTCCAAATACTTGCTGGTTCCAACTTCTCAAATGTGAGTATTTGATGCTTTCTTTGACAGTAAACTACACATCTTTGGGTTTTGGACTGTTGGTCAGACAAAACAAGACATTTGAGGACGTCATCATGGGCTGTGGGAAACTTCAGGCATTTCTCACTATTATATGACAAAACGAGTATAATCAGCAGATGAATCGAGGATGAAAAGTTGCAGCTCTGATTCCTTAAATTCTGTTTAACTGATGAGAAAATCAGAGTAGAAGAGAGTGAGAATGAGAGAAAACGGAGAGAACAAGGAGGAAATAAAGAAAAACTGCACAAAAAAGACAAAGTAATAAAGACATTAAACATGTGGTCAGCTGACAGATGAATGGATGCAGACAAAGATGGAGAGACATCATGTCGTCCTGTATCTCGCTGTGTTTGGACGTTTTGTCTGCAGACTGAGGACAGAGACTCTCTCAACCTTCACACGCTGAACTTCAACAAAACACTTTTATACAAAATAAAAGCACTTCCTGTCTCCTTTAGGACTCTTCTGTCCATCTGATACTTAACATACAACACTGATATTTGATTATTCAAATAAATACCAAATATTTGCAACTGCCAGCTTAAAGTGTGTGTGTGAGAGAGAGATAATGTTATGTGTGGTTTGGTAAAGTGTAAGAAGTGATGTCACATCTCGTCTCTGATGACTGAACAACACAGTGTGTGTGTCATCATGATGATAATGCCGTGTGTGTGTGTGTGTGTGTGTGTGTGTGTGTGAGAGGGAAGGACTCATTTAAAGAACCTGTGATTAGTGCTGGTGTGTGTGTGTGTGTGTGTGAGACCAGAGACCAGACACACACACATACCCTGTCATCTAAAAACTGCATCTTTACA
>NC_092200.1:1237500-1242826 GCF_043641665.1 Enoplosus armatus
AGCGCACTTGTGACAGTTGATGCGTTTGTTTGCGCTTTATTTTGACGAAACTGCAGGAAGTTGCAGCTGCACACAGACTCAGCCGCTTGACGTGTTCGTATGAATGTAATCAGGGTGGAGCTGCGACACAAGATTACAAAACTGAAGCCGCTTCGTCAGCTTCTACTGCTTAAACAAAACTCCACGTCAAACTGTGAAGGTGTTTGAGCTGCACTGATGGACGGACGGGTGGAGGAGGGGTGGAGGAATGAAGTAGAAATGTTTCATATGTAGGCCAGACCTGTTGTATGGGATGCCAGTAGCTCTGAGTGTATGTGTGGGTGGGTGTGGTGAGACTGTCTTGCTGATAAGCAGCTTGTGAAGCTAACTACCACTGCATGGGAGTGTGTGTGTGTGTGTGTGTGTGTGTGTGATGGCTGACACACACACACACACACTCAGGGCCACCTTCACCCTGTTTGCAGCCTGCAGCAAATAAAGCCGTATTTACTGCGAGTCCAAAGTCCGAGCGGCTCGACTGTGAAAGAATGTCACAACGGATGGAGGGAGGAGGGGAGGAAGGGGGGGGGGGGGCAGAGGGCATCTTAGAGGGGGAGGAGCTGAGGAGATGAAAGGCAGGAGGAGGACGAGGACGAGGAGGAGGAGGATGCTACCGGAAGCTTATCTTGGAGTTAGTTTGTGATTTTATGTGTTTGAGACCAACCTGCTGCTGGCTGGATTTAAAGGAATATTCTGGTGGAGAGTCAGATGAGTAGAGGAGATAGCAGCCGCTAACTTAGCTTAGCACACTGTGAGAACACAATCCTTCTGCTGTCCTAACTCAAGTCATCATGTCTGTGTGTCAAATGAACCCAGACTTTACACACATATTTTCAGATTCGCTGACGTCCATAAATACAGTTACAAATCAGACAACTGAAGCTCCTCATAGCTGCAGAACCTGCCTGAGAAACACCTTGTTTTTAAGTTTTGCAGGTCGTAGTGGTCTGTTGAGAGTCACCCCCCTGTCCATAGGTAACAGAATCCACCTCCCAGCACTTCTAAAAACCACAGAGCCAGGCTAGCTGTTTCCCTCTGTTTCTAGTCTTTATGCTAAGCTAAGCTAACCGGCTGCTGGCTGTAGCTTCATATTTAACAGACAGACATGAGAGTGGTATCGATCTCTCATCTAACTCTCTGCCAGAAAGCGAATATGCGTATTTCCCTAAATGTCTGTTTAGAGAGAGGGAGGAAGAGGAGGAAGAGAGAAGAAGAAAAGCAGAGGAGAGGAGAGGAGGAGGAGGAGGGGGGAGGTTTACAGGAAGTGAGGCAGCCTCTCATCAGGAGAGCAGAGGAGGAGATGGAGGAAGTGGAGAAACAATAGCTTCTCTCTCTCTCTCCCTGTGTGTCGTTGGTCCACGAGAAGCCTTTATTATCAGAGAGACAGAGTTACGTAAGTGTCAGAGATGATGTTCATCCTCTGCTGCAGAGCTTCCAGGAACATTTCAACAACTCCGAAAAAAACACCACAGTCGATATTTGTAGAGGAAAAAGTCAGTCAGCATGAAGAGGGAAGAGTTTCATCCTGATGCTAAAAGATGCTGAACACCAGAAGAAACAGTAATAAGGTAGAAAAACGTTCATCTTTTCATAAGAAACATACCTTAATGCTTGTAGTAAAAGTCCCAAAAACCTTTTTGAAAATAAGACTCTCAGATGATATTTGGACTTTAGCCACGTTTAATGATAACTTTCTGTAATTGTCTTGCTAACGCACACACACAAAAAGACAGTATCAAAATTTCAGTGAGCTTATCGGCTCCACACAAGCAGAGTTATGTAAATGTACCTGTAACAAAGTCATCAGGTCAAGGCCAGGGAGGAACAGAACTACAACTGAAACACAGTAAAGTTTCTACTGATCCTGGCTGTTTGGGACATTTGGAGACTTAAATCACACAGAGATTATAGTCACCATCTCTACATTTCATCATTTTCAGGCCATAAAATGACAAACATTAATCCTTCAACTCTTAGAGCATCATGGGACTATCCACTGAAACTGTTCATTCAGCAGGAGGGACACTTTACTGCCTTCAATACAAGACCTCATTTAGAAAATGATTGTTTTTAAATACTACAAACATACAGATGATGTGCAGATTAGCTTCAGTTTGTCTCTGACAAAAACCTCCATCACAGCAGAGGTGGATGAGACCAGGGCTGCAACTAAAGATTATTTTCATAATTAATTATTTTCTTTCATCATTGACTACTGAAAGACTGACGTCAACGACAAACAACGGTCTTCTTCATGTAAAGCAGCTGACGGCAGTCATTGTAATATTTACTCACTCTAACTATAGCGTATCCACGGCTATATAAAGACGGTGGTCTGTGTGTGTCTAAATTTAAACTCAGCAAAGAGACCACAACGCAGTCCTGGTGGGCTCACAGTGTGTGTGTGTGTGTGTGTGTGTGTGTGTGTGATGATACCACTCCCGCAGAAACACACTCGCATGGGAGGAGGCCCATCAGACGACACGCAAAACTGTGTGTGTGTGTGTGTGTGTGTGTGTGTGTGTGTGTGTGTGTGTGTGCGTGTGTGTGTGCATGTGTGTCCTACTTTAATGCTATTCATCCCACGTCTCAAATTACTCTCATCCTCTTCTGTCTCTCTGTGAGGACTCAGTGTTCAGTTTTGAGCTCTCACAGTGCGATCGATCAGTTTATTGATTATCAGACATCATTGCCTACAGCGAGCTTTAGTTTTATTAAGAAGCAGCAGTTTAACGTTGGAATGAGTTTGATGTGGCAACGGTCTGCACTCATGCTAACAGCAGTACTTTGAGCTAAATGCTAACATGCTCGCCATAACAATGCTAATATGTCGATGCTAAACAGGTATATTATTTATCATGTTCACCATCTTAGTTTAGCGAGTTAGCATGCTATCATTTGCTTATTAGCACTAAACACAAAGAGGAAATAATTGGCAGATTAATCGATAATGACAATAATCATTAGTTCCAGCCCTAGTTGATTTAGAGCGTTCGTTTCAGGAAAAGAACAGGACCAACACCCGAAACTGAGGAGAAAATACTGAAAGAGCATTTCATCCGCACAGCTGGGACGAGACAGAACAGCGAAAGTGATTTGGCTTTGCTTCAGTTTTGGATGCGTGACCTCCATCTTTATTCTTACTTATAGTTTTTTTTAAGTGAAATGTTAAGAGAGGCGAGAACAAGAACAGAAACTGAATTTCCTTATGATAGTTCCTGTGCAGAAAATAAACTAAAAAACCCTGAAGCATCAACACACTCATTTATCATTATTATCAGACCTGGCCCTCCCACCTCTACTTTACCGTGTGCCATAAAAATGAAACTTTCCTTTCAAAAGTAGGAAATCCGCCGTCTGACAAAGACCAAGGACTCCTGTACTGAACGCTCCGTCACATCCAGGATCTCAGCGAGCATCCAACACACTGACTCACTAAAGTCAGCGGAGGGTTTTCAACTCTGTTTCCTGTAAACTGACCGATTTACAAATGACATACTGTCCACGAGGTGTTTCAAGATCAGCTCGGCTCGTTGTGGATCAGGAGGTCAGACGTCCTCAGCTGCAGTCAGAGGGACTGTCCTTTTTCAGTTTGCTGCTATATAATATGTTGTGAAATGTGTTCCACAATAACTACGATCATAATATTTTAACACTGATTGTAGATTTGCTTGTTTGAGACTGTTTTCTAGGTGTTCGTGTCTGAAAGATCTAAAATGGTCTCGACCAGCAGACTCCACAGCCACACTGCTCTGTGATGACATGTCAACAACTTGATTAGTGAAACTTCAGGTTATTTTATGTAGGGGGGGTGGGGGTGGGCCATTTGGTTCAGCTGGAGGTGTAACAGTTCCACTCCCACCCATCCCCCCACCCTTCATCTTCCACACCTCTGCGTCTAGCTCCCCCGTCCACATCAGAAGCCGGCAGTGTTTCCACCCTGATGACTCCATCAACACGCCGACTGAATGCTTCAAGAACTTTGTTTCTTCACTGCTGTCACATGAGTGTGTTTCATGGCTGCAACCAACAATTATTTCTATTATCGGTTTGTTTTCTTAATTGATTGATTGGTCAATGGTGACAAAGATGACGTGTTCAACAGTCCAAATCCCAAATATACTTTACTGTCACATAAGACAAAGAAAACGTTTTAATCGTGACTTAAATGATTAATTGATTGACAAAATGGCTGCTTGATTGAGTTTCTGCCGATAAACACTTTTTCTGAAAAAAGGAACAAAACCACCAACTGTACACTGGACGTGAGACATTGGATTGGACGCCAGGGGACACTGCTTCAAAGGGGACACCTCTGTTGGGAGTTTTGAACTCAAGTAGACAGAGAGGGTTCTTTCTGAAGTCAACTTTCAGCCCTAACACCCTCTTTCACCCCGTCTCCTCCTCCTCCTCCTCTCCACACCTTTCTGAACTGCATGTTAACCCCCCCTCCTCCTCCTCCTCCTCCTGTCGGTCGGGGGATGGAACATAATCTTATCTAAAAAAGGCGGGTCTATAAATAGAGGCCGGGTACAGAGAGAGAGGTAGTAACATCAACCCCTCTGTGGAGCTGATGGTGTGTTCGTGTTGCCTAAAAGCCTCAGCAGGCCGTCATGGATGCACAAACAGACATGTGTACGTGGCCCCCGATTGGCTCCGACGCATGAGACCACGCCAAGAAAGTGAGAAGCAGCAACAACCTGTTCGCTTTCTACCAGAAACTCTAAACATCAACATGCACTTTTGGTGCCTTTTCTGCTCTCTCGTCATCTTTTCTGCACATTTCCTGGTGTGAATATTCACACGGCTGCAGCATCGATGGCATTTAAATAGGTGGAAGTCACATGATGCTGCAGAGACCAAGAAGAAAAGGTTTGTTAGCGTCCTGAGGCCTCACAACAAAGACGCAAACATCATACAGTTCATGCAAGAAACAAAAGAAAAAGGAACTCTCTTTTTCTAATGAGTGGGTTTCTTCTTTCTCAGAGACTAAACCAAACTAAACTCAGATAAACGGATAAAACAAAAAACAGGTAATACGACAATAAAACTTGAAATGCTGTAACAACACACACAACGCGGACCCAAGACGTGCTGCCATCTTACACTTTGATTCAACTTAACACAAAACCTTTCAGCTCGCAGCAGCAAAGACAAGACGGTCGTCAGGTTTGAACTACTTGACTATTAGGACTCATCATGTGATTGAAACTGTGGGAATCAATAGAGAGGGGGGTGTGTGTGTGTGTGTGTGTGTGTGTGTGTGTGTGTGTGTGTGTGATAAATG
>NC_092200.1:1245526-1253026 GCF_043641665.1 Enoplosus armatus
GAGCTGAAGGCTAACACAGTGACAGTAACAACAGTATTAGTAGTGGTACTAACAGAAGATGTAGTATTATGCAATGACACAGTGATAGAGGACAAACTGAAGTGTATTATGGGATATGAAGTCGGCCCTGCTCTTCTCTCCTCCTCCTCCTCCTCCTCCTCCAAGCTTCTGAGATTTCTTTATATTGAAAAAGTCATCTTATTTTCCACTGTGGTCGGAAAGTTCTCTTTCCTCTCCTTTGTTTTAGTCCCTCAAAGAAATCAGCTTGGACTCTCCTCTGTTTTTCTCTCTTCTCATCCCTCCATCACTTCACTGCTCCATCCCTCCCTGCAGGAGTCAAACTCTCCTCCTCCAGCAGTTGTCTCTCTGCTCAACAAGCGACACATTCATCCTCTGCACAGCTCACATACTCCATAAATCCACACACACACACAGCAGCTGGCACACACACCGCCTGCATATCTGCTAACACAATTGGGAGTGTGTGCATGTGTGTAAATGTGTGTGTGGGGGGGGTAAGAAAGGCAAACACACACACACAAGTCCACATATTTGCAGGCTGACAGATACTGGTGTGTGTCGGAGAGAAGAAGTGGGAGAGAAACACACACACACACACACACACACACACACACACACACACACACACACACACACACACACACACACACACACAGCTGGCAACATCCATAACACAGTGTGTCCTCTGCTTCAACAGGCTGCTGTTATCCTTCAGTCTGTCTATCAGAGAGTGTGTGTTCTCTGCAGAGATGCTTCAGTTCAACAGCAACTGACTACAACTGCTGCTACTGAGAGAGTGTGTGTGTGTGTGTGTGTGTTCATCTACTGTAACTCTACTGTTGTGGAAGTATGCGACGAGCTCTCCGTCACAAACACACTTGAGAGTGACATTTAAGTGCGTTTTGTTGCAGAAATGTTTCATGAGCAGACGGAGAAAAGTACAGATAAGATGGAATATATGAACTACAATGACCTCTGGAGCCTTCAATGTTCCTCTAAAGTAACTATAAAAGGGGTAAAACTTTGTATATTCTATATCTGTAGTGTAGATAAAGCTACTGCGACATGAAATGAAATACTCTGAACCTTCTTAGTTGATTTGCAGTTGCACATTTTAACAGACTAAGTGAATAATTGATGAATCTATAATGAAAATAATAGTTTGTCAAACCAGTCGGGCTCTGGACCAACATCATCAACAGACGTCTGCCATCACACACGACCTTCTGGATCTGGACTAGTTTTTAAAGTTCTGTTGGTTATAAGAAAGATTTTCTGCACACTGAGTTTGTAAAGATGGATGTAAAGAGAACTCTGCACGATTTTAATCTGTTAATAATGAAATAATTATGTTTGAACAGAGAGAGAAAATGGCCCTCCTCCTCCTCCTCCTGCTGCTGTTGGAGTTACAACAACAATAGAAGCTGGGCGTGACTCCTCCTCCTCCTCCTCCTCCTCCTCTTTTCTTTTCTCTCCATCTCTCTCTGTATGCAAAGTAAACCCTCACAGCTCTTTCATCACCTGAAATACAGGATGACTCTGTGTGTGTGTGTGTGTGTGTGTGCTGAATGAGTCCAGAGCTCAAACCGGCTTTGGCGTGTATGAACATGCAGTGGGGCCTCAAGGCGACAGACACACACACACACACACACACACACACACACACACACACACACACACACACACACACACACACACACACACACACACAGTTGTGAGACTTTACTGCTGAAGTGTGTTTTCACTTTAAATGAATAACATGATAACAATCTAACACACATTAACGGTGTGTTTTTGTGTCAATAAATAATGAGAGAATCACTGTTAATCTCATCACACACACAAACACATGCAAAGAGAGGAAGAGTTGGAGAAAGAAAGATGGGAGACCATGTGAGGGCTAACCGCAAAGGGAGACGGAGAGAAAAATGAGGTGAAGAGGAAACAAAGGAGAGAGAGATGAGGCTGAAGTTCATAAAGAAGAGAAGAAAAACTAATTTAAAACAAACGGGATCAAAATCGCTGCAGCAGAAACAGAGATATCATCTTTATCTTCTTCCTCATCATAAACCTGGCACCTACATTACCCACAATGCAACTCAACCACTAACAGCTGGTTGGGAGATTGTAGTGTGTTATGCTAGTAGAGGCTAATGTAGCCTGCAGCAGCTCCAGATCTCTGGTCAGCTCACTTTTGTCTGACTCCACGCCAACAGACTGTTTTCATTTTCAAACTTGTAGTCTTTAACCGACGCTGACTCGAGTGACATCACTTCCCACATACACCGTCCTGCTACCCTGGATTAATCCGCCGCTGAAAATAGTCCCCAACAAACGCATTATTTCCTCCTGTTTGTTTGATAAAAATGAAACTAAATATATGTTTGAGATTTACATCTTCAGTAGTAACCAATGAGCTCGGAGCTGAGAGCCTCAGACAGGAAGTCAGGAAGTACCGAGAGACGCACTAACACGTTGTTGGTTTGGGATTTGTTGATGATAATAAAAATGCAGAATAAGACCAGACTTTTCCTTTGAACAAGAGGGGAGCAGAGAGAAGATGGAGAGGGTGGAGGGAGAGAAGGAGGTAAAGCTGGAGACAGAAAGAATGAGAAAAAAAAAAGATGAACAAACAGAGAGAAAGATGCAGAAAGAGAGAGAGAGACTCCCCCTCTTTTCACTATAATGGCCGTCTTTGTGCGTCAGAAGAATACAGCCTTCATGTGGACACACACACACACACACAGTCAGACAGTTGTAATTAGATGATGCAGTTCAGCTGAGGCCTCACCAAAGATGCTCTCTCTCTTTTCTCCCTCATCCTTCCTTCCTTTCCTCCTCTTCCTCTCATCACTCTATCCTTTTCCCCTTCTCTCCCTCCTCAGCTTCATCTCCTGCTTTATCTTCATACCTCCTTTATCTCTCCCGTCTTTCCTCTCTTTTTTTCTCCCTATCCCTCCATGTCATCACTCCTTTTTCTATCCATCTACCGTCTCTGCAATCTCTTTCTTTCTACCTCCTCCTTTTCTCTTCCTCGTCCTCTCTCTTTCTCTATCTCTGATACAGGCTAAAGTACAAGGCCACGTGTTCGGCCAATCAGAGCCCTTGCTGCCTGCGACCCTCCCATCCCACACCGGACAGCTGTGTGTGTGTGTGTGTGTGTGTGTTAGCAATTTAAACAGCTGTTGTTGCAGAGGAGACCAACTTTTTCCAGTTTTGACCAGTTTAACTCAGAAAAACTTAATTCCTCTCCTTCCCTTGTCTCCTTTCCTTCCTCTTTTTATCCTTTTCTCTCAGTTTGAATATTTCACACTTCACTTCCGTCACTTCTCTCTTACAATTTAACTAGAAATGTTTTCTTTAGAATATTCAACTGTTATTGTCTTGAGCTGGCAGCCATTTGTTTTCCAATATTCAGTCTTTTATTGTCTCTATGTTCCTGCTGAAAATATGGTACTTTCCTTTTCTAGAAAAAACCCCATCAGAAACAGATCAGACTCCGGCGAGGTTGAGGGTTTGAACCCCCTAAAGGCCTCACACACTGACATCATGATGCTGCGACAAAATGGCGTTCACTGAGTTTCATGTCTGACCCGAAAAACTGAAAAAGCTGAGTGCGTTTTACAGCATCTTTTACACACTGAGAGCAAAGGGCTGTTCAAGATAAAGCAGTTAATGTGTTACTGAGGAGCTCACACACACACACACACACACACACACACACACACACACACACACACACACACACACACACACACACACAGTGGGATAGACTTTGACAAAGTCCAGCTCTTAAGGCACCACTGATCTCTTTTATCCTCCATCCCAGGCCTGTCGGTGCTTATCTGTGCTGCAGAGATGCTGAAACAACACTGTCGTATCCTTCACTTCCTGTCTGGAGAGGAAGCAGGAAGCAGCAGGGGGCTCTGCAGGGACCGAGCATTTTTCTGCCTCAACCTCCTTCTCTCCCCCGTCTCTCCCCCCAGAGGTGATGAGGACGTTAACTTGCGAACAAAAGCTAAAAATCAGCTGATTTCAGCCTTTTGAAGCTTCCTAAAGCTTTTATTTTGAAAAGGTCATAGGAACAAACAGCTCAGATTGGATGATTTGTAGGATGGTGACAGAGAAACTGAAAGCTCTGACTTGATCTTACTTGCTTTCTGAGGACAGAGAGACCATAACTGTAGTGGAAAGACAAAAACTACAGATGTAAACAACCTCATTACCCAGAATGCTTTGGTGCCTGTTTGTCTGAAGAGTGTTTCGGGTCTAATCTGTACTGACTGGACCCTCCACGTTAGAGTTACATAAGAGACCAGAGTCCAGCTGAGCAGAGCCATCAAAGACTTCACCAGGAGGAGGAGGAGGAGAAAGAAAGAGGCAGAAGAAGAATGCAATGGGAAAATGAAAACCTCTAAAGGATGAGAGGAGGTGAAGAACAAAAGGAGAGAAGTAAAAAGAGAAAAAAAGAGGAGAAAAAGTAATTGGAGGAAGAGGAGGACGAAGGAAGAGGAGGAGAAGCTGTGGAAGGAGAAAGAGGAGGAGGGGAGTAGGTGGAAGAGGAGGAGAAAGAAGGTGGAGAGATTAAGAAACAAATACAGGAGTTAACTTGACTCCTTAGAGGGACACAAAGAAGATGGGGAAAAAGGAGAGGAGAGGACAAAGAGGAGGAGGAATAAATACTACTAACTGAATCCATGGTAATGAGAGGAAAGGAGACATGGAAAAGGGGAGAAGAGGAGAGGAAGTGACAGGAAAGAAAAAAGATGAGAGGAAACAAGAAAGTAGGAAAAAGGAGAAAAGTTAAGATGACAGAAATAAGATGCAGATTGATGAGAAACAGACCGACAGAAGAAACCATGAAAGACGAACCTGTGTGTGTGTGTGTGTGTGTGTGTGTGTGTGTGTGAGAGTGTGTGAGAGTGTGTCTGCGTTTGTCTGTGTGTGTGTGTGTGTGTGTGTGTGCAGGGCGTGGTGCTGAGGAGGACCAGGTTTCAGTTGAGTGAAAAGACTCAGAGCCTCTTTGTGTCTCTGCCTCCGGGGCAACACACACACACACACACACACACACACACACACACACACACACACACACACACACACACACACACCTTTGTGTGTTTATGCATAGGTGTGTGTGTGTGTGTGTCCCACCAGAGCACTTTCCCATGGGAGGGTTTATTGTATTTTCGACTAAAAGCTGAATGGAGTTTGGTGGGCACACCTATTAATGCAAACCCCCCAATACACAAACCTGAGACCACACCCACCACACACACATACCTCTGAGCTCCATCCCCCACACACATCCCCCATCACCTCCAAACACACACACCAAACAGTTACTGCAGTTTATTTTGGATTTTTGTCATTTTAACAATTTTTAAATAACCAATCAGTTAGTTGATTGTCAGAAAATTCATCAGCAACTATGCTGATAGTCGAATCATCGTTTTGACATTTTTAAAGCATAAATTCCAAATACTTGCTGGTTCCAACTTCTCAAATGTGAGTATTTGATGCTTTCTTTGACAGTAAACTACACATCTTTGGGTTTTGGACTGTTGGTCAGACAAAACAAGACATTTGAGGACGTCATCATGGGCTGTGGGAAACTTCAGGCATTTCTCACTATTATATGACAAAACGAGTATAATCAGCAGATGAATCGAGGATGAAAAGTTGCAGCTCTGATTCCTTAAATTCTGTTTAACTGATGAGAAAATCAGAGTAGAAGAGAGTGAGAATGAGAGAAAACGGAGAGAACAAGGAGGAAATAAAGAAAAACTGCACAAAAAAGACAAAGTAATAAAGACATTAAACATGTGGTCAGCTGACAGATGAATGGATGCAGACAAAGATGGAGAGACATCATGTCGTCCTGTATCTCGCTGTGTTTGGACGTTTTGTCTGCAGACTGAGGACAGAGACTCTCTCAACCTTCACACGCTGAACTTCAACAAAACACTTTTATACAAAATAAAAGCACTTCCTGTCTCCTTTAGGACTCTTCTGTCCATCTGATACTTAACATACAACACTGATATTTGATTATTCAAATAAATACCAAATATTTGCAACTGCCAGCTTAAAGTGTGTGTGTGAGAGAGAGATAATGTTATGTGTGGTTTGGTAAAGTGTAAGAAGTGATGTCACATCTCGTCTCTGATGACTGAACAACACAGTGTGTGTGTCATCATGATGATAATGCCGTGTGTGTGTGTGTGTGTGTGTGTGTGTGTGTGAGAGGGAAGGACTCATTTAAAGAACCTGTGATTAGTGCTGGTGTGTGTGTGTGTGTGTGTGAGACCAGAGACCAGACACACACACATACCCTGTCATCTAAAAACTGCATCTTTACATGCAACAGAAGTGTGTGTGTGTGTGTTTGTCTGCAAGTGTAATCCCTTAAATCCTACAATGGTGTAACGACCTTCTGTGTGTGTGTGTGTCATCACTAACACTCAATACAATGAGAATGATAATTAGTCGACAACATGTCTGGGAATGGAGACACACACACACACACAAACTTCAAAATAAAAGCATCTAAACATTCGCAAAATAAAATACCTTTCAGTGGTGGTAATATTAGTTGTAGTAGTATTAATAATATTATCAAAAGATGTACTAGTAGCAGTAGTAGTGAGTTGAGAATTCACTTCCTTCATCCCCAATATTAAAATAAAAAAACAGCATCAAGGAGGTCAAAGGTCAGTGTCACTGTTATCTGTGTAACTATGACACAAAAGAAGAGAGGGCTGATGGGAAAAAGAAAGCTAAATAAAGAGCAACATCCTTCCAAAGAAGTGTGACTCCATCAGCAGAGAGAGACAAGTTGAAGAAATTGAAAAAGAAAGTGTGATGAGGAGGAAGATGACAGAGTGAAGGAGAGGACGGGGGTTTTCTTTTAGATTGTGAGGTCAGCAGTTTCAAGTTAACTTTGTTCAGCGCAGAAAACAGACACAAAAGACAACTAGAGAGTCTGACTGCTGCTATCATGAAAGCTATTCTCACAAGGTCACATGAATAATAATGTAACCGTATGTGGACTTTAACCCACAGAAACAGCATCATGTTGGAACCTGCGGTATTATTAATCATTATCAGTCACACGTCTGTAGACGGCTGCGTCTCAAAACTGTTTTCATGAGTAAGTATCAAAAACTGTCGAGTACTGAAAGCTGGATCGGATTTATTATCTTGTTTATCAATTCTTTGTTCAGATCGATCCTGATTTCAAACATTTGTCACTGGACATTCTTGACAGTTAACATGATCCAGTGAAAAAGGACAAAAGGTTTAATAATTAGTAATAATAATTTCATATATAATAACTGATAAAATCCTTTGTGAATTTTGTTTCATGTGGATTTCGTGAATCTGATTTTATGGCTGAGGGGCATCTTAAGGAGAGGAAACAAAGGAAACAAGGAGAGGAGAGGAGGGAACAAGGAGAGGAGAGGAGACAAACTCTCC
>NC_092200.1:1258026-1328026 GCF_043641665.1 Enoplosus armatus
GTAGCTTCATATTTAACAGACAGACATGAGAGTGGTATCGATCTCTCATCTAACTCTCTGCCAGAAAGCGAATATGCGTATTTCCCTAAATGTCTGTTTAGAGAGAGGGAGGAAGAGGAGGAAGAGAGAAGAAGAAAAGCAGAGGAGAGGAGAGGAGGAGGAGGAGGGGGGAGGTTTACAGGAAGTGAGGCAGCCTCTCATCAGGAGAGCAGAGGAGGAGATGGAGGAAGTGGAGAAACAATAGCTTCTCTCTCTCTCTCCCTGTGTGTCGTTGGTCCACGAGAAGCCTTTATTATCAGAGAGACAGAGTTACGTAAGTGTCAGAGATGATGTTCATCCTCTGCTGCAGAGCTTCCAGGAACATTTCAACAACTCCGAAAAAAACACCACAGTCGATATTTGTAGAGGAAAAAGTCAGTCAGCATGAAGAGGGAAGAGTTTCATCCTGATGCTAAAAGATGCTGAACACCAGAAGAAACAGTAATAAGGTAGAAAAACGTTCATCTTTTCATAAGAAACATACCTTAATGCTTGTAGTAAAAGTCCCAAAAACCTTTTTGAAAATAAGACTCTCAGATGATATTTGGACTTTAGCCACGTTTAATGATAACTTTCTGTAATTGTCTTGCTAACGCACACACACAAAAAGACAGTATCAAAATTTCAGTGAGCTTATCGGCTCCACACAAGCAGAGTTATGTAAATGTACCTGTAACAAAGTCATCAGGTCAAGGCCAGGGAGGAACAGAACTACAACTGAAACACAGTAAAGTTTCTACTGATCCTGGCTGTTTGGGACATTTGGAGACTTAAATCACACAGAGATTATAGTCACCATCTCTACATTTCATCATTTTCAGGCCATAAAATGACAAACATTAATCCTTCAACTCTTAGAGCATCATGGGACTATCCACTGAAACTGTTCATTCAGCAGGAGGGACACTTTACTGCCTTCAATACAAGACCTCATTTAGAAAATGATTGTTTTTAAATACTACAAACATACAGATGATGTGCAGATTAGCTTCAGTTTGTCTCTGACAAAAACCTCCATCACAGCAGAGGTGGATGAGACCAGGGCTGCAACTAAAGATTATTTTCATAATTAATTATTTTCTTTCATCATTGACTACTGAAAGACTGACGTCAACGACAAACAACGGTCTTCTTCATGTAAAGCAGCTGACGGCAGTCATTGTAATATTTACTCACTCTAACTATAGCGTATCCACGGCTATATAAAGACGGTGGTCTGTGTGTGTCTAAATTTAAACTCAGCAAAGAGACCACAACGCAGTCCTGGTGGGCTCACAGTGTGTGTGTGTGTGTGTGTGTGTGTGTGTGTGATGATACCACTCCCGCAGAAACACACTCGCATGGGAGGAGGCCCATCAGACGACACGCAAAACTGTGTGTGTGTGTGTGTGTGTGTGTGTGTGTGTGTGTGTGTGTGTGTGCGTGTGTGTGTGCATGTGTGTCCTACTTTAATGCTATTCATCCCACGTCTCAAATTACTCTCATCCTCTTCTGTCTCTCTGTGAGGACTCAGTGTTCAGTTTTGAGCTCTCACAGTGCGATCGATCAGTTTATTGATTATCAGACATCATTGCCTACAGCGAGCTTTAGTTTTATTAAGAAGCAGCAGTTTAACGTTGGAATGAGTTTGATGTGGCAACGGTCTGCACTCATGCTAACAGCAGTACTTTGAGCTAAATGCTAACATGCTCGCCATAACAATGCTAATATGTCGATGCTAAACAGGTATATTATTTATCATGTTCACCATCTTAGTTTAGCGAGTTAGCATGCTATCATTTGCTTATTAGCACTAAACACAAAGAGGAAATAATTGGCAGATTAATCGATAATGACAATAATCATTAGTTCCAGCCCTAGTTGATTTAGAGCGTTCGTTTCAGGAAAAGAACAGGACCAACACCCGAAACTGAGGAGAAAATACTGAAAGAGCATTTCATCCGCACAGCTGGGACGAGACAGAACAGCGAAAGTGATTTGGCTTTGCTTCAGTTTTGGATGCGTGACCTCCATCTTTATTCTTACTTATAGTTTTTTTTAAGTGAAATGTTAAGAGAGGCGAGAACAAGAACAGAAACTGAATTTCCTTATGATAGTTCCTGTGCAGAAAATAAACTAAAAAACCCTGAAGCATCAACACACTCATTTATCATTATTATCAGACCTGGCCCTCCCACCTCTACTTTACCGTGTGCCATAAAAATGAAACTTTCCTTTCAAAAGTAGGAAATCCGCCGTCTGACAAAGACCAAGGACTCCTGTACTGAACGCTCCGTCACATCCAGGATCTCAGCGAGCATCCAACACACTGACTCACTAAAGTCAGCGGAGGGTTTTCAACTCTGTTTCCTGTAAACTGACCGATTTACAAATGACATACTGTCCACGAGGTGTTTCAAGATCAGCTCGGCTCGTTGTGGATCAGGAGGTCAGACGTCCTCAGCTGCAGTCAGAGGGACTGTCCTTTTTCAGTTTGCTGCTATATAATATGTTGTGAAATGTGTTCCACAATAACTACGATCATAATATTTTAACACTGATTGTAGATTTGCTTGTTTGAGACTGTTTTCTAGGTGTTCGTGTCTGAAAGATCTAAAATGGTCTCGACCAGCAGACTCCACAGCCACACTGCTCTGTGATGACATGTCAACAACTTGATTAGTGAAACTTCAGGTTATTTTATGTAGGGGGGGTGGGGGTGGGCCATTTGGTTCAGCTGGAGGTGTAACAGTTCCACTCCCACCCATCCCCCCACCCTTCATCTTCCACACCTCTGCGTCTAGCTCCCCCGTCCACATCAGAAGCCGGCAGTGTTTCCACCCTGATGACTCCATCAACACGCCGACTGAATGCTTCAAGAACTTTGTTTCTTCACTGCTGTCACATGAGTGTGTTTCATGGCTGCAACCAACAATTATTTCTATTATCGGTTTGTTTTCTTAATTGATTGATTGGTCAATGGTGACAAAGATGACGTGTTCAACAGTCCAAATCCCAAATATACTTTACTGTCACATAAGACAAAGAAAACGTTTTAATCGTGACTTAAATGATTAATTGATTGACAAAATGGCTGCTTGATTGAGTTTCTGCCGATAAACACTTTTTCTGAAAAAAGGAACAAAACCACCAACTGTACACTGGACGTGAGACATTGGATTGGACGCCAGGGGACACTGCTTCAAAGGGGACACCTCTGTTGGGAGTTTTGAACTCAAGTAGACAGAGAGGGTTCTTTCTGAAGTCAACTTTCAGCCCTAACACCCTCTTTCACCCCGTCTCCTCCTCCTCCTCCTCTCCACACCTTTCTGAACTGCATGTTAACCCCCCCTCCTCCTCCTCCTCCTCCTGTCGGTCGGGGGATGGAACATAATCTTATCTAAAAAAGGCGGGTCTATAAATAGAGGCCGGGTACAGAGAGAGAGGTAGTAACATCAACCCCTCTGTGGAGCTGATGGTGTGTTCGTGTTGCCTAAAAGCCTCAGCAGGCCGTCATGGATGCACAAACAGACATGTGTACGTGGCCCCCGATTGGCTCCGACGCATGAGACCACGCCAAGAAAGTGAGAAGCAGCAACAACCTGTTCGCTTTCTACCAGAAACTCTAAACATCAACATGCACTTTTGGTGCCTTTTCTGCTCTCTCGTCATCTTTTCTGCACATTTCCTGGTGTGAATATTCACACGGCTGCAGCATCGATGGCATTTAAATAGGTGGAAGTCACATGATGCTGCAGAGACCAAGAAGAAAAGGTTTGTTAGCGTCCTGAGGCCTCACAACAAAGACGCAAACATCATACAGTTCATGCAAGAAACAAAAGAAAAAGGAACTCTCTTTTTCTAATGAGTGGGTTTCTTCTTTCTCAGAGACTAAACCAAACTAAACTCAGATAAACGGATAAAACAAAAAACAGGTAATACGACAATAAAACTTGAAATGCTGTAACAACACACACAACGCGGACCCAAGACGTGCTGCCATCTTACACTTTGATTCAACTTAACACAAAACCTTTCAGCTCGCAGCAGCAAAGACAAGACGGTCGTCAGGTTTGAACTACTTGACTATTAGGACTCATCATGTGATTGAAACTGTGGGAATCAATAGAGAGGGGGGTGTGTGTGTGTGTGTGTGTGTGTGTGTGTGTGTGTGTGTGTGTGATAAATGGAGGTTAATGTGGAGACAACAACAGTCTCAGAGGGAGGACCAGAGCTTTTAATTAGCTGCTTCACTTCAATCCCTGTGGACACAAACGTCCCACTGAAACTCCCCATTAACTCTCTCACTCACACACACACACACACACACACACACACACACACACACACACACACACTACTACGCTGTAATTATCACAGACATTAGTGGTCCCGGCATTAATTACACAAATACTAGCACTAATGACTACAATTCAAGAGTAGTGTTTTCCTCTAATGATTTTAATGCTCAAATAATTCATTTAAAAGTTATTGTTTGTTGATTTTATTCTTTTGTTTGTCTGTTGTGTTGGTTCTTGGTTGACTTGACTGTGTAAACACGATTAACAGTATTAAGTAGTAATCAACAAAACGTTACGTAAATTAAACTAAACAATCAAAATAATTGTTCTAAATAATAATTATTATTATTTGGCCAATACAATCATTTTTATGATTTAAAAAAATATGTAACTAGATGTTAAATCTGATGTTTTTGGCAGAGTGCAAAGAGATGGCGGTGATCAATAATCAGTAATCAATCATTAGAGAGCTTCAAAGCACTTATACCAAGAAGACTAAAGTTTAAGTGCATTAAAGTGCTGAACGCATCGGACGATACTCAACACGAGACTTTCACTTAAAAAGACGATCTGACGAGGAGATGAACTGAAGTCACAGCCGGTTCGTTTTTATCACCTGTACAGAAGGAAAAACAAGCATCCCTCCCTGCTGCATCATGCCTTTACATGACTGTAACTCCAGGCTGTGTGTGTGTGTGTGTGTGTGTGTGTGTGGCTTCAGTTCCCACAAAAAGCACTCACAATGGAGGACGCCCCATCGCACAAGACACTCTTTGTGTGCAAGTATCTGTACGTGTGTGTGTGGGGGGGGGGGGGGGGGGGGGGGGGTACACATCATCGGCTACATCATCAGCGGTCAGCATTTTAAAATGTCCACCACCACAGAAGAAGAAGAAGAAGAAGAAGAAGAAGAGCTTTGACAGAACCATAACTAGCCACTTTTGGTATCATTTTGTGAACGAACCAGTGCTGCAAACTGGAAATTTGGAGGGTTAAAGGGAAGTATGGAGGGTCACACACACACACACACACACACACACACACACACACACACACACACACACACACAAAGCATCCTTTCCTGTTGCCACGACAAAAACTCAGAAAAACACTTTTTAGCACCTAAGCTCAACCGAGGAATTCACCACACACGACATCCACTTTGATGTTTTGATTAATGCCCCCTCCCTCCCTCCCTCCCAGCATACATCTCCATTTGAAAACGTTGCCGCTGCTCCCTGAGACGAGGAGTCGAGGAGTGGAAGGGCGAGTTAAGAAGTGCCTATCTGTGAGAGAGAGAGAGAGATCTGCGCCTGTCGCCGAGGGCCCAGCTCGGCCCCAGTGTTGAATTTCGTAATGGAATGCTAACTGCTCATCCGGATCTCTCCTCCTCCTCCTCCTCCTCCTCCTGCTCCTCCTGCTCCTCCTCTGTCAGGAGGAGGAGAGGACCAAACACAGCAGCAAAATATAGTTTATCATCTTAGCTTCCACTTCATCTACAAACACTCAAAAGCATCCAACAGGTTGCAGGAGTTGCAGAGGAAACGGAAAAATGCATCACAAAAATGTAGGAGGAGACCTAACCTTAACCCATAAACTCACCAACAACCACTAAAGATGCATATAGGAATACTACAAGGATACTAGTGATACTACTGCAAGATAAAAGTACCAGAAAGCCACTACACACTCTCTATTGAGCACTACAAACACACTACGCATGTCCACATAACCATGAGAGGATAAAGTCAAAACAAATTCTATATTGTGGATAATAGATGCACTGAAGTCACTACAGGAACACTGAGAATATTACAGTGACACCACGGGGGTTCAAACTTCATAACTCTACAAATACTTTAAACTTGCTGCGGAGTTTTATGATTGGGAGTCACCATAAACCTGCTGTTTGGTGCTACAAACACACAGTATGTTCTTAAGAGCACTATAGAAGTTAAATATAAGTTAAAAAGTACCATAAAGTACAAGGTACTACACTCTATCTACCGCCCACATATGTTTCTACAGGGATGATGGTGAAATACTGCCTTAAAGTCAATATACACTCACTATTGTGCACAACAGATGCACTGAAGTCACTGACCCCCATGTAAATACATGTAGGTTTATTACAGAAAGAGCACGGGGGTTCACAAGTCACAACCACATCATGTTTTAAAGAAACAAAACAGTGCAGTAAAGTCATAATGAATTCACTACAGGAAGCTACACACACACCGAATCTCCTGTACACATGTTGTCAGATTGTAAACAATATACATTCACCATTAAGCAGAACAAATGCACATCAAATCACTACAGGAGGGAGCAACATAAGTCACCATTAAGTCACAATGATGTTCCCAAAACGCACTAAAAGTCCCTGTTTTGATGTTATACAATAACCATAAGAGATGGCGTGCTAAATTTGCTGTAAACTCACATTTAATTGCCATATATGCACTTCAAACATAGCGTAAAGTTGGATAAAGTTTCTATAAACTCACTATTTATTACTACAAATGCATTAAAAGTGTAAACTATAAGGAAAGTTAGGTGGATTTCCTTCTTAAAACTGGAGTTAAAGTTCCTCAGCAGGGAGGTGGAGAGAGGTAGAGAGAGGTAGAGAGACATGGGGCGAACAGAGAGAGAGAGAGAAAATCCCTAGCAACCATTATCTCAGCAGTTCAGGCCTGAGACAGAGAGGAGGAAACACTCATCACCTCAAACACCCACAGCTATCCATCAATCATTGACCCGGACAGCTGATAACACACTAAAACCACATTATTATATCGAGCAGCCCCGGCCAGCATCCTCCGCCGTGTACCGACACGGGAAAAAACCCGACGTGCGAGGCCAACGGCTACGTTAGCCGTTAAAAAAGTTAACGAAGTCGACGGTTTGACGTCGAAGACGGCTTCAAGTGTAAGAATAAGCCGCGAGTTAACGTTTAAAATGGAAGTTAAAGCGGTGGATGATGTCGAAAGAGAGAAAAGAGAGACTAAGGAGGGGGGAAGGAGGAGGAGGTGGATGCAACAGGCGTCACGTCGATGCTGCTGCTGGCTGCGCGTAACCGGAGACGGTGGAAAAGTCTCCGAAACGCGGCGAAAAGTCGCCAAACAGACACAAAAACTGAGACACATCGAGCGACCCGGCGCCACTGAACGCCTCGCTGCCATGTTGGGGCACTTTGTAAATGAACAGGGGTCGGTTTCTTACTAAATATGTCTGGGCAAGGTCACGGCAGCGGCGTAGAGCTAGCCGCAGTTAGCTAGAATGCGACCGGAAGAGGGGCGATTCTCCCTTCAAACTAAAACTTACATTCGGACAAAGTTATGAACTTCAGGATTTAAATACACAAGATTACATCAACATATATGGTTACACTTTCTGAGTAAGAAAATCATCATTTTTTAGGATGGCTTCGTAACAACTGCCCAAAGATAACAGCTTAGCCGTTTGGCTAGCTCTGGTGCATTTTCAGCAATGTTTATCAATGTGCACCGTCACTGTTGAATTAACCAACAAGTAACTGAATACTGATTTTACAACCGCCTGTGTGCAAATGCAGTGATGATTATCAGTGAGAAAACCATCAATGACTCATCTCAAGACAAAACGGCTCACAAAACCAGATTAAACTTTCTGTATCAGGCTGCATCACTTTCTACAAACGATCTATATTTGCTGAAAAGGTGTCCTTCGGATATAACTTGAATCACAGCAAGTTAAGGCACCCATGAGGTCACACATTAATAGGCAAATTACCTTCAGTAGATAAAACGCTGAGTAAGTTGAATTTGAGTTTACTTTCCACCCTGCTAAGTTCCCTCAGCCAATGTTCATCAACAGGTGGTTTTACTTTGAAAGAACACACAGGAAGCGACCGTGCTAGCTGCTGCTAGCTTGTCGGCGGTGTCTGGTAGCTTTACACATGGCCACTAGCAGCGAGGCTCCGACCAAAGTGCACCCGAGATATGGATGCTCGACTCCGGCGGCGAGCAGACTTTGAACCCCCTCCTGCCACCCTCCCCTCGGGGCTAAACCACCACATAACAGCCCGAAACGTGCACACGGGTGATAAAGTTGCACCAAAAGTCGAAAAAACAAGTTGTTTGTGATCATTAGCTGAAGTAGGCTGAATGAGGAAGAGACCTGGGGTTGAATTCCACCGCTTGGATGCGCATCAAACTAGGAAGCAGCACGGAGAGGAGAGAAAAAACTAGTATCCCTCCCTTGCCGTCTCCACATCTCAGCCTAAACTTTACTTTAACAGCCGCAACAAAGTCCAAACTTCCCCCCAAAACCGCCCGACATGTCAAACATCGATGAACCCGAGAGCACAGAGGCAGGAGAGCAGCCGCGGAGCGATGGAGAGGGTAAAAAGCAGACTTACGTTTGACTTTGTTGGGGTTGGGCTGCTTGCGCCGAGACATCGTGGCGAGGATGATGATGGTGGTGGGGGCGATAATGATGATGATGATGATGATGATGAACGGCGGTGATGGTGGATGAAAAGGGGGATGAAGAAAAAAAAAAGAAAGAGAGAGGCAGCAAACTTGCTCCGGAGAGGAGAGGAATCAAAATGGCGTTTCCGAAGGGATGTGCAAACTTGGACAAACTTTACTCCGGCTTCTCCTCCTCCTCCTCCTCCCCTCCCTCCTCCACCTCCTCCTCCTCTTCTGCTTCTCTTCCACCCTTCTCTCTCCTCTCCCGGAGGAAAAAACACTCGAGGAAAGGAGTCGTCGAGAGGAAAATGTTGGTTTGAAAGTTGTACTTTGTTTTAATTCCTCCCCGGACTCCCAACGGTGTCCTCTCTCTCTCTCGGCGTGTCTCGGTGTCTCTCTCCCTCTAAACCTGATAAGTAAAGCTCATCACGTGTTGTCTCTCCAGTCTCCAAGGGGACGTGGCCACCAAGCATCTCTGTCTTTACGCACACTCACACAGACGTTACGGGATTACTTCTTCTTCTTTCCTCCCGGTAACGAGCCGTTAGCACACGGCGGCCGTGAAGGAGGCAGAAATAATCCCTCTCTGTTGATCATCTGAAGGCAGAAACAAGAAACACTATTACACTTCCACATGAGCAGCGCTGTTTACGAGCTTTGATCTGTAATCTGTCAGCACTTTGTGCAACACACCTCTCTATTAACGATTCAATTCAACATTTGCAAGAGTTAAACTGTAACTTTGAGCATGTTGAGCCTCCATTACATCCATGTTGTCACCTAAAATATCACCTTAAAGTTGATTTATCCTCAACTTTAACTCCACTGCATCTCTGTTCCCCACAAATAAAGTCACTCGCTTTTCTTTCAGCTTCTTTACTTTATAGAAAAACACGCAGCGAGCGTTTGTTTTATCACTGACGTTGAGTTTAAGGAGCTAAAAGATAAGAAACCATCCGCGCTGTGTGGCTTCTCTGTCCGCAGCCACACAGCACAGGCAGCTACCGCACCTATCGCGAGGTTTGAGGGGGAGACGCGGGGAAGGCGTGAGATATCGCGGGCTTTGGAGTGCAGCGATGATGCCAACCGTCAGCCTTGGGGGGTTGGAAGAAACTGCTACTGTTTCCAGGGAGGTGTTGGTGAAGTAAGGACCTAACTTTTGAAGTCACTTTTATTTCTCCCAAATAAGTTCATGACAAAGAAGGAAACGTTCAGGAGAAGAAGAAATATTCTCAGCTAAAGAACTAAATGATCAAAATGATGTGGTTCCTGTTTGATCTTTAAAAGTAAAGCAATCCTTGATTGAGTTACTTAGTCACATGTATAAAATGTTGAAAAAGTAAAGTGACATGTATTAAAACTTAAAAGATAAAGACATGAGATTATTCAAAGCTGAAATTCGATATTTAAAATGTCCATTACAAGAGTGAACACACGTGTAGACGTTACGTCTGTTCTGAGTTGAAAATCTTAAAAGTAAAGTAAAGTAATCCTTTACTTAATCACAATTAAAAGTTCAAAATGTTCATCATTAAAGGAGTTCCTGACACTTTAATGATCCCTTTTGTATTCATAAAGATTTGAAGAGTAAAGTACATCTTTTCTTACATGAGCAGAGTTCTAAAGAAGTGAAATGATCCTTAAACAAGAATAAATATAAATGTATACATTTGATCATCCGTATATTTTCATTTTTCTCAGTCAGTCGTTGTTTGTATCAGATGTTTTAAAGTCACTCTTACGTGAAGTGAACAGAAACCTAAAACCAAGAAGTAAAAGTTAAGATAGAAGTAAAGTTACTGAGAAACAGTTTTTGATCAGCAGCTTTCCACCATGTTCAGTCAGCAGTGATGAGGATGTGGTGTGTTTGTGTTTGAGTGTGTGTTATGAAGATATTAATAACTCCAGCAGCAGCAGCAGCAGCTCTGTCCCGTGCTCTCTGCTCTCAGGCTGGACTTCAACTTCAAGCTGGAAACTAAATTTAAACCGCTCGGACTTTCATTGTTAAATTTAGTGTGAGCGGCTCGACTCCTCGCTCGCTGCATGTCGTGTTCCTCTCCCACATTCCTGCCAGCCCTCCATCTCCAGATACAGACCCCTCCTCCCATCCTCCACCTCCCCTCCTCCCCTCCTCCCTTCCTCCGCTGGTGGAGAGAGCAGCACATCTCTCCTCCCATCACACCCCTCCTCCCCTGCAGGCGGCTGCAGCAGAGCAGGAAGAGTCTCTCTGGCTGGTTCGGCCTGTTGCTGATGAAGGAGAGGGAGGGAGGAGGGGCTGGTGGGAGGACTGGGTGTTACCAGGACTTTGGTTAGCGGTTAAATTACTTCAAAAAGTGCGTTCAGTTTTGTCTAGGAGGCTCTTTACCTCTTGCAGCCAGCTTTTACAAGTGAAAGATCAGTTCTACATGTAGGATAATACACTTATTTGCTTTCTTTACAGCAGTGGGATGAGAAGATAGACACCAGTCTCATGTTTGTGTGTTTGGTTGTGAGCTGGAGTCAGGATGTGGTTAGCTTAGCTTAGCATAAAGACTGGAAGCAGGGGGAAACAGCTAGCCTGACTCTGTACTTAACACTTGATAATCAGAGAGACGGCAGAAACACAGTTATCGTCTCTGCGGGGCAAAAGTTTACATAATAATATTGAAATCTTGAATGCGGGACTTTTACTTGTAACAGAGTATTTTTACAACGCAGTATTCTGAGTACTTTAAAGTACACTTTAAACCTCCTGATGTGATGATGTGATGAGAGCAGACGCAGATCAGTGTGTACTGTTGACATGAAATACAGGCGACGGAGCTCGACTGAAACAGACTGCCGGAGCCTCCTTTTCATTATGGACACACACACACACACACACACACACACACACACACACACACACACACACACACACACACGCAGCCAGAAAAGCAGCTAACGGCATTACATCACTAATCCAATCACTGCTTTTCACCTCAACTGGCCACTTTTCTATTCAAATTAATCCATTGAGATACAAAGAGCCCATCACACACACACACACACACACACACACACACACACACACTGTTCAGACAACATCCACCAACATTAACATGAACAACTTTTATTTAAAGAGTCCATGTAGAACAGCTGAATCAGTTTAAAGCTTAAACTCAGTGATAGATTATTACGTATCTACGTTATTGTTGTTTTGTTCATTACATTATTATGTAATGTGTGTACTGTCCACCAGTTTGGTCTGTTATTATAGTATTTGATGAAATGTTCCTCAGAGGATAATAACTTTGGTGATCCGATAACTTTCATCTGGTCAAAAAACAACATTCCCATCAGCCTCAGCTGTTCTCTGCGTTAAGTGCTAATTAGCAACTGTTACACGCTAAACTAAGATGGTGAACATGGTAAACATGGTACCTGCCAAACGTCAGCATGTTAGCATTGTCACTGCATGCTGACATTAGCATTTAGCTTAAAGCACCACCGTGTCTAAGGACAGAGCTGCTAGCATTTTGTTGAATTTGATCTTTTTTTTCTGTGTATTTTTATTCATTATTTTATTTTTATCTGAAGCATGATAAGTGGGTAAGTTGGAGCAACTTTTCTCTAAAGGTTTTTATCCTTGTTCTGGTTCTGCTTGGTGTTAGCGAGAACTCGTTATCAAATGAGATGAGACTGTTCTTCATAACTACAGCTGCTCATTTCCATCTGCCACTTTAAAATATCACCTCAGGTCCAAACAAATGAGTTACAAATACAACCTGTGTTATTTTACTAAATCTAAAACCAACTTGTTCTGCATCTCAGTGGGAGCTGTGATGCATGATGGGACAAAAGAGAAAGAATGTACAGAAAATAAAAAGTTTGAGTCTTTTTGCATCCAAAACCAGAGACGCAGAAGAGAGAGTGTGATGTTATTTATTGGACTGTAACCATGGAGTCGTTGCCGAGTAACAAACCATCGCTAACAAAAGGGTGGATTCATCCATTCATCCAGCGGAGAGGAGGAGGAGGAGGAGGAGGAGGAGGAGGAGAGGCATCCCCAAACTGAGAGTCTCCACCGGCCGGAGAAAGGAGATCTGAGCTGGAGGGTTTCCCAACACCGAGCGACTACGAGTTGACACAGTTGTTGTTGATGAAACTTTACACACTCCTCCTCCCCCTCCCCCTCCTCCTCCTCCTCTTTCTTCATTGGAGCGTTGTCCGGACAGGCAGGCAGGCAGGCAGGCAGTCACATGAAGCCAACACCTGTCGGCAGTGTGGGGGGATGACAAGCACATGCTGCTCTGCTTCACTGTTTCCCAACCAGCTTCAAAAACACATGTGCTCTTCATCCCTGTTTTCTTTTCCAGCAGCACGGAAGATGTTTAAAAACTGAAAAAAAAAGTCCAAGATGCAGCTCAGACATGTGCTCTGAGGTCGGAGCTGCAGCAGCAGAGGAGTGAGGATGGTGGTGTGGGGGAGAAGAGGAGGGGGGGAGAGGGAGGGAGGAGGGTGAAAAACCGGTTTCCAATAGTGACGGATGATTTGTAGGTAACAGTTGTTTGCCTTGCTGCCTGAGGCCTGCCCCGCTCAACCACAGACAGGGAGTTTGGAGTGCAGCAGAGCCTGAAAATTAAAGTTCAATCCAAAGTTCGGTTTGTTCTCACAGATATTTTCCACCTAAACACTCCGACTGCAAAAAGTCAAATGCATTAAAGCTGCAGTGTAGCTGTAGTAAAGATGTTTTCTGTCCTCTGTGTGGTGGGGGCACATTGCAAAGGACATTTCTCAAGAGCAATAACTGACAGTCAGGAAGGAAGCAGGAAGTGACACTTTGTCTGCCATTTTTGTAGTTTCACACTCACGACACAGTGCTGATGCTGCGTTCATGTCACATGGGATGGAAGAGGCAGTAAAAACACCGTGTTCATGACATTTGGGTTCAAGTCAAACATTTCAGAGTGAATCTTATGAACAAGTCGGGAACTGGTGACGACATGAACACGTAAAGGTAGAAGAAGGCCAGAACACTTGGCAGGGGCGGATGGTGGAGGTTGCAAAGATATTCATTCAGTTTGGATCTAGTCGGGTTTCCAAACCTTTTTGACCCTTTAAAACGAAGCTACTTGCAACACGGAAAATCAGTTTTAGTTTAGCAAACAATAAGTCAAATTCACAGTCGGGACTGAATGGACCAACGACTTCGAGCCGGGTATCGAACCGCCAACCCTGTGATCGGTGGACGAGCCGCTGGACCTCCTGCTCTGATACAACATGAGGATCAATCAATACAGTCAGGACATCACGATAATGCCAACACATAGATACTGCACAAACATCAGATGCTCAGGTCATCGGTTGATTTTAATGACCTGGTTTACATTTTGAGCTCCTTCAGTCACTTCACAGGAAGTTGAACCTGCGTGTGTGTGTGTGTGTGTGTGTGTGTGTGTGTGTGTGTGACTGATGTGGTATCTGGACAGACCAGTTTTGTGATGCTGATGCATTAGATACAGTTACCAGGACAACAACTCACCTGTTGCTGTTGGGGGTGGGGGATGGGAGTGTTGACACCTGCAAAACACACACACACACACACACACACACAAATGTCACATCATCTTTTACATGAATACCATAGGGTTTCTGTGACCTCTGACCTCTCACTAAATTGTGAAAACTGACTTTTTTGATATAATGTCAGCACTTTGCAGAATAGGTATGCATTTCCCTTAATTCTTCTTCTTCTTCTTCTTCTTCTTCTTCCTCTTTGTTTGAAATGTGTACTACCTTCAACCCTCTGGAGTCCAAGTTGATTTTTTTCTACAGCACAAACTCTAAGTAAGTCTGACTTCTCGTTTTAACAAAGTACAAAGCTGCCAGGAACCAAAATACGAGAAAAATGACACAGTTGCCAATAAAAGTGTACAAATCTTTCGTCATAAACACTCAAAACATTATTATAGAACTAGGTTGTAAAAAATATCGTTTCACTACGTATACACACAAATACAGTAGAAAAATGTAAGAAATAAGAAACAGTCTATTTACATGTAAAGTGATTTGATCCCAACTGGTCCTTGTGCCTTTAAGTCTGCCTGTAAATCACTAATCAATCAATCAATAATTGGCCTCCTCAGCTCGTCTCTGCATGATGTACAAATAACGTCATGTTACTACAAATACATATACAAAAAGATGGAATAAAAGTTACTTTGGAGTTAAATTGGAGTGTCACCTTATTTATGATTTAAATATATATATATATATATTTATATATAAAATATATAAGAATATATCATTTTACAAACTCATCACAGGTTTTCTGTGTAAAAGGTTAATCTGAAAAGTATCTGAAGCCGTCAGATACATGTAGTGGAGTCCTCAAGTAAAGTATTTTCTATATTAAATTTGACACAGAATCTTGTTTTCTTTTTGTCTTTATTTAATCAGGTAAAAGTCTCATTAGTATTAAAATCTCTGTTTCAAAAGAGGCCTGACCGAGAACGCAGCATAAAATCATTGTGAGGAGCAATAACAACATAAACAGGCTATAAAACAAATGAATAATATTTGATTAAGATATTAAACACATATTTGAGTTTTCAGTCTAAATAAAGTGAAAACATGGACTAAAAGTGCTGTTTCTCCAAACACTTCTCCAAAATCTGCTCTGTTCCAGGATGCAAAAGTTAAATTTGCAGAAGCTTAAAATGATTTTGGGTCGAACAAGTCAAAGAACAGACGAGCTGCCAATTCAAAAATGATCTCGCCTGCGGAGAGTTTGTTAGAGGAAATAACTGTAAAGGTAAAGATGTCAGCAGTCTGCTCAGGTGTGCAGCTCGGACAGTCGCCGGCTCCCTCTAGTGGTGAGACCGCTCAACTGCAACATGCAGCTCCACCAGCGGTGACATAACAAACAGCACAGAGGTCAAATCTGTCTGCAGAGCTGCATGTTTATTAAGGCACAACGAGGGCTGCAGTTCCTACTTTATACTTCATTCATCTGAAAGCTTTAGTTACTTTCTGATTAATAACACAAAATACAATCAACAGATAAATGATGATAATATAATTTATATTATTATGAGCTATTCTGCATAATGAGTACTTTTACTTTTGATACTTTAAGTACATTTTGCTGAAAATACTTATGTGCTTAAGTAACAATTTTAATTCAGTACTTTTACTGAGGTTTACTATGATATTTCTGCTTTTACTTAAGTAAAGGATCTGAGTATTTCTTCTACTGCTGTAACTCACATTAACAAAACTTTCTTCAATGATTAAAGTAAGAAATGTAGAGGACGCTGCTGCATCGGATGAGTGATTTATATTAAAAATACTGAAACGTAACTGGAGTTAAGTGGAAAATCATGGTCAGCGACACCTTCAGCGGGTTTGAAAATGCTTTTATTGTTAGTAACAGTTTAGCATTATTAAAGGTATTAAAGGCACAAAGCAAAGAAAAAAGATTACAATCACATTGTAGGTCACTGTGAGGTCTGACTGTGTCGGACTGCTTCACTGTATTTTTACAATCTATCAAAAGGAGTTATTGATTAATATTTAATATCAACTCGTCATGTCAGAGCGGAGATCTGATGGAGGAGAGCTGCTGCCACACTCTCATTTCACCATGGAAATCACTGATTAAATGTATAGCAGGTCTGTAAATGCTGCGTTTAGTTATTTGTGTTCAGTTCAACACTGGAGAAGACTCCTGAGCTTTATTTTAGGTTTTATATGGCCAAAAGTATGTGGACGCAGTCACATGATCAACTATCACGTCTGGCTGGAATATCTGGGTGTCCACAAAAATCAGATGTGAGTCAGATAACAGAGTTTAAACAGAATTTAAATCTGAAACTCATTAAGAGTCACTAGAATGACTAGAAAACATACCGGATGTCTGTGTTTACGTGGGAACCAGTTTTATGTTATTTATGTTTCCTGTTTTGTTATTAATATCTGTGTTGTACTGACCTCAGATCACTGTATCAATTTAAAAAATCCTCCAATTTTTCAAGTTTACTTAATCAAGGGTTATTAAAAAGTTCATTAACTTGACAACTGCTGTATGATCGTTCAGGTTTCTGCACTTTAAGGATACTATGACATTTAACCCATTTTAAAATCTGTGGAGCAAAATATTAAAACTCTGAATTTTCTACATTTGTGTAAATGAAATTAAGGAAGAAAACAAGAAGTAATTCGAGTGGTTTGTTGGCTCCGCCCATTCAGTTTGAAGCTGCTGTGATTGGTGGAAGCATGATGAAAATGGTGAGGGGCGGGGTCACAGCTCTGTGAACCAATCATGTCAGGCCATGATGTTGACATCGCAAACTCCCCACATCTGAGAAAACACAACAGGGCATCAACGGATGTAATGACACCAGTTCAGTTAAAGTCGTGTTTAATTTTTAGGACACAAGCTGGATTATGTCAGATTTAGCTGTAATTTTATCTGAATGCTAACATGTTAAAGTGTTGAATTAGCTGTAGTTATAAACAAATACAAAAATAAAACATTATATTAACATAATATATAGACAAAAAGAAAGAATAACAAACAGGTAAACAACTACTGGGTCTTTGTTAGCATACAAAAGTTGACATGATAACACGATCACAGATGGCATGTTAATATGCTAATGTTTATTCTATCTATATGTAGAAATGTTGCTAATGTTTGGTAGGTTTAGTAGCTGTGCTTTAGCTAAATGCTAAATGCTAGATTTGGTGCTTACAGTTAAATATTAGAAGATATCGGCATGCTAATGTAGTATATAACACTTAACAGACTAGGCTGTGAATGCTAATATTAGCAAATGTCAATGTGCATGTTTGTTTGTTAATTAACATTAACAATTGTTATCAAGTGATGTCAAGCATGTTGGAAAGCACATTAACAACTAACTGTATGCATGCATTCATATCCCACGTCTATTCTATTTGTGGAAATTTTGCTAATTTGATTGGTTTAGTAGCTGTGCTTCAAACTGGATGCTAACTTTAGCATGTTATTTTAGCATGCCTACTGTTAGCACGCTAACATTCATGTACATTCAATATTTAAAAAAAATGGTGGGTTGATGCTTAGCAAACTAGGCTGCTAATCACAGTTAATGCTAATGTTAGCACGTCATGTTATGATTATTATCCAAAAAATGTGGGACGTTATTGTGCACGTGAGCAGGAAGAAGTTAGCCACGTTAACATGCTATCTGTATGCATGTCTATCCTATTTGTGGACATTTTGTTGTTTGTGGCTGAGAATCACTTCCAGTTTGCTTCCTCAATGATGAAAGGAGGGCAGGGGGAATGGGGCAGATGGGAACTGACCTAAAATGGCCCTGGCAGTTTATAAAAACAACAATAAAACGAACAGAAGAAGTTGTGGAGGTTACCTGACGGAGGTTGCTGCAGTCCATCACCGCCACGAGGCGACGGGGTCCATCCAGCCGAGGGACGAAAATCTCATTCCAGGAGATGGAAGCCTGAGGCTCAATGACACTGAAACACACAGAGAGACATTACTATCGAGTTCACAGCCAACATCAGTCAACATGTTATCAGAGGCGTGTGCACCTGTAGTAATGTGTCCTGACGGTCATGAGTCCAGGTCCCTCCATGGCCAGGTTCACGCTCTGCAGAGGGAAGTTGAAGGGGTTGGTGAAGGAAACGGTCACAAACATCTGCTGTCGCACCTGAGGCTGGCCGCTCACCTACAGATAGAGGAGGAGGAGGAGAAGAAGAAGAAGAAGTAGAAGAAGAACACAAGCCTATAATAATTATGCAACTGCACAATGTGCTCAACTGTATTTTTCAATATTGTATTACAAAGGATTATTGCTTCAAATTAAAAATACTTCAGTAAGGTAAAAAATCAGTAAAATGTGTTTAAGTATTTCTATTGTGAATAATATTAGTTTAGTTTCACTCTCGGGAACCTGCAGGTGATTCTACCTCCAGTATTTTAAAAAAAGTAGGTTTAGTTTTCTTTTTTTGTTTTTGTTTTGCTGAAGAACATGATTTTATCCAACATATTTTGCTTCAGATTAAATGAGGTGTGGTTGTAAATATTTTGGTATGTTTATGGGCTTATACATATATATATAATAAATATACACAAGGTTATTAAAGTTAGGGTTAGCCCTATTTTACCGTCAAGGTGAGGGGCGGAGTCTGCAGGTCGATCAGCTTGATGGCGGTCACTGACTGTTCGTCAGCTTGTCCAGTTACAACAAACTGCAGGCAGAGCTGAGAGCCCAGGTGAGGCAGGTACTCCTGAGCTGGGATCTTCAACATCACTCGCTCCGCTGCAACACACACACACACACACACACACACATCATACACACACATCGTACACACATAGTTTATTTGTTAAAACACAAATGCACAGGACTTTTCCTCTGATGTTGCTCACTCTGATAGGCCGGCACGGTGACAGTGAAGTTCTGATCTTTGAAGTGATTGGCTATGACTCCGGTGTAGAAGATGACGGACCCGGCCAGGTTAGCTTGGACCGTTTTGGGGACTTCACCCTGGTTCTGGCAATCCACTACCAGGTTCACATCCTGACCCAGGTGGACCTGGAGAGAGGGATGGAGGACACACATGGATGGATGGACAGATGGATGGACAGATGGATGGATGGATGGATGGACAGATGGATGGATGGATGGATGGATGGATGGATGGATGGACAGATGGATGGATGGAGGACATACATGGATGGATGGATACACAGATGGATGGATGGATGGATGGATGGATGGAGGGATGGATGGATACACAGATGGATGGATGGATGGATGGACAGATGGATGGATGGATGGATGGATGGATGGATGGATGGACAGATGGATGGATGGATGGATGGAGGACATACATGGATGGATGGATACACAGATGGATGGATGGATGGATGGACAGATGGATGGATGGATGGATGGATGGATGGATGGATGGACAGATGGATGGATGGATGGATGGAGGACATACATGGATGGATGGATACACAGATGGATGGATGGATGGAGGGATGGATGGATGGATGGATGGATGGACAGATGGATGGATGGATGGATGGAGGACATACATGGATGGATGGATACACAGATGGATGGATGGATGGATGGATGGATGGATGGAGGACATACATGGATGGATGGATACACAGATGGATGGATGGATGGATGGATGGAGGGATGGATGGATACACAGATGGATGGATTGATGGACAGATGGATGGATGGACAGATGGATGGACAGATGGATGGATGGATGGACAGATGGATGGATGGATGGATGGAGGACATACATGGATGGATGGATACACAGATGGATGGATGGATGGATGGAGGGATGGATGGACAGATGGATGATACACAGATGGATGGATGGAGGGATGGATGGATGGATGGATGGAGGGATGGATGGATACACAGATGGATGGATTGATGGACAGATGGATGGATGGATGGAGGACATACATGGATGGATGATACACAGATGGATGGATGGAGGGATGGATGGATGGATGGATGGAGGACATACATGGATGGATGGATGGACAGATGGATGATACACAGATGGATGGATGGAGGGACGGATGGATGATACACAGATGGATGAATAGACAGATGTGTAGACAGATGTGTTACCTGGTCAGTGTTGATGACGACAGACAGCTTGGCGTCAGACAGCTCAGAGTGATCCCTCTCACAGCCGTATTCCTCCGCCCGGGCCATAGTCCTGCTGTCCTCTCCACTACCTGCAGACAGAGATCAGGCTCTAACTTCTCCTAACTGCCTTTTCGTTTCATTAGTTTTTGTCTTTTGGAGGTTGTGGCTGTGTGCGTGTTACCTTCAGGGTACTTGTAGGTGTATGTGATGTCATTAAGTGTGTTGCTGCCTACAGACTTGGTGTAAACAGCCTGTCCAATATGAGTCTTATCCACCCTGTATGGACTCAGAGTCCCGTAGCGATCCCGCTTATGGTAGACCACGTCGCTGTTCACCTGGAGGGAAGGAAACACCGCGATCAGGACAATTTATCTCGCTGAAGGTAAAGTCTGTCCTAATGGGATTTTATAAAGGAGGGAAAATACAAAGTTCGACTAAAACATAATCAGATTTGTGTATTATCAGCAGTGTGTTTGAGTGTTGAGCATTTCTACACTGTGAACACTTCTTCACTACTTTCACTGAAGTAAAAGATCTTTAAGAAATGTTGAAACTAACCTCAGCGAAGACAAATCCAGAGTCAAAAGGGTGACAGAGCAGACCTTCCTTGATGGCAGCGACTGAGGACGGACCACAGCGATAATGTCCTGCAAACCAAACACGGACTCATGTTTATCGTCCACCTGTCTATTGATCTGTCCACCTGTCTGTCCGTCCTACCATCACTGGTCTCCTGGGGCGTGGAGTCCACCACCTGCCACCCTCCGAGGCCGGGCGGCAGGTCGGGTCGCTCAATGAACACCTCGTTCCAGCAGTGGTAGTTCCTACAGAGAGACAGGACATGTTTTTGTACACGCGTTTAGTTCACCAAACCATGTATTAGATAAGTTGTGCTACGTTAATCTTGTATCCTTTTAGGTTGATTACCCCAGTACAAAATATAATCAACAAATACATTATTATAGATTAGATAATATAAGGCATGTTTTATCCTGGGGGGGGGGGAATTCACAAGCTAGGTTATTTAGCTTTTTGCAGGACTTCAACTTCAACTTTCTTTTGTCCACCATGATGGGGTTTAGCTAAAGCCTTGTGTATGTGGCAAAAAACAACTGAATTTATATCAGAATGCACTTTTCAGTCCTTACAAACAGGTAGAAAAAGTAAACGTAGCTTCGGCTGAGGGGTTCTTTGTCTATCTCACCAACGAGCTTTAACTTAGCAGAGCTGTCTTGTTTTAGCTGTCTAGTGGCTTTTAGGGTTCAATAAAACACAGAATTTAAAATGCTGTTTTTATGGAAATTGCACATTTAACTGACATTAAACAGCAGGAATTACTTGCTAGTTTACAATTTAAATCATCAAACTCTTACTTTTAATCAGAAGAAATGTATCACTTAATAAAAATCCAAACCACATACCCGGATTCGTCTACATATATGATGAGCTGGTTGGAGGTTTTCTTGAGACCAGACCAGTTTCTGGTTTAAATCATCACTTTCTAAAGGAAACCCTAACAGCCTAGTTTCTGGCCCAGCGGTCTCCTAGCAACAGATATGACTGAAAGTCAGGGACCAACCAGATGGAGTCCCTGGTGTTGCGTCTGTCCGGCGTGCCGTCGGTCTTGAAGATGAGGTCGGTCTTCAGGTTGGCCGTGTTGTCGTGAGCTGAGTTGAAGCAGGTGACGACCCTTGCCGGGATGCCGAGGCAACGTAGGACTGCAGGGATACCAAATGTTTAAATGCCACATTACTAACATCAGATATTTCATTCTCTATCCACTCAGATCATATTGTTCACTCTATCACTCTCTCCACAACACACACTCACGGCTGCGCTCCCTTTAAATCTAACGGGAAGAAAAAACGATGTTACGACTTTAATGCATCACGTACAGAATTTCAACGCTTTACTTTTTTCATCAGGGAAATATTGTAGTTATTACTCCACTACAGTAACAGCTGTAGTTACTTGTTACTTTAAAGATTAAAAACAATCCTAAAAAACATATGACCAGTCTCTTTGTGGCCATTTTGTATCTCTTTCTGGTTGTTTTATGTCTCTTTGTGGTCGTTATGCGGCCTGTGTCCAGTGGGGCTCTTCATCAATCCATCCATGTCTGAGGTTTGACATGACCCCAGCACTTTAAAACAGGTAAACACGGCGACAGTGCGCACTCTTACAGGTGTTGAAGACTCCAGCGAACACCCAGCACTGGGCGAAACAGACAGGGACTCCGGTGTTGGCGTACTGCAGCAGGATCTTGATGCTGCCCGTCCAAGATGTCGGGGCCTTGCCCATGGAGAAGTCATCACTCCAGTTGCCAACACACACGCCGTTATCATCCTGAGAGTTGATCTGAGGGAAAAGGGAGGTCAAAGGTCAGAGACCCTGTGAGACTTAAATGTTCATTACACACCCGGAAAAAAGGCAAAAAACTGGAGAGACAACTTTGCTATTCTTTGATTTGTGTAAGTGTAATGTTTGTCCTAAGGGTGGCGCCAGAGGAAAGGTCAGGTTATCACCTAAATAAAAAGAGTTGGTCCTCCTGCATCCTGCATGGTGGTCGTTTTTGGATCTCAGACTCTGATTCCCAACCTCTTTGGCCTCATGGCCTGTCTACAGGTAAACCACATGATTCTTCCGTCTCAGACTGTTTCATTTGAATGATTTTTTTCCAGTTATTCAAAAGAAAGAAGTGTAAAAAAAAACAATAAAATTGGACAGCAGAAATATGTTTTTCTGCTGTCCTGTCCTGATAGTAATGTGTGCTACAGTAATACAGTATACCATCACATATATAAGCCCTTAGCCATATACCTACAGGTCTAAGCTTTTTTCCAGTAACATGCTTACAGTTAGCATGTTAACATGCAGGTTAAATATTGGATTTTACCATGCTGATAGCATTTGATAGCATGAGATTAAAGTTAGAATGTTAACATCAGTTAACATGTCGACATGCAAACATTTAGGACAGGTTTCTTTTATCATGCTAGCGAGATATTTAAAAAACACCAACAAAAATGTTAGTGTGATGACATTTTGCATGCTTGTGTGTGGTGTAATGTTTAGCTAAGTATGCTAACATACTTTAGCATGGCAAAATGCATACACTTTTTATCCTGTTAGTGCAACATGCTAAGATTTGGCAAATTAGCATGTTGCACATTAGTTTTAATCTTAAAGTACAGCCTAACAGGAATTTAGAGGTATCTGGTCAGGACTCGTGTAGATGTTGACCTGCTGGTGGCTTCATGAAGAATCAGGGACTCATCAACATCACCAGGATTCATTCTCTAACCTGAAGTCTGTTGGTATTAGTCAGTGTAGAGTTTTGGAGATGGGACGTAGGATATTTGAAAATACACTCAAGTGGGCAACAGCAGTGTCATGTGACTGACAAGCTCTGTACAGATACATGGACTCATTAATATGACTAATTGGACGTCGAGCTCTCTGTATTCTCACCATGGCGGATCCCTTCCTGACCAGTTTGATGACATCACAACGGTTGTAGATGGGCATCCGAGAGGCATCCAGGATGTGAATGCAGGCGTCCAAAACACCACGCTCAAACTGCGGGGACAGAGGACATGAGCTTAAACTTCATTCTTTATGTTTTTTGTTGTGATGTGTGTGTTTGAGCGTACCTGTCCATACATCCAGGCGCGGTGCGACACCGCTCCGACTGAGCCCTGATAGATCACACCGCTGTCGTTCAGGATGTACTCCCTCCGTCCTGCTTCGTCAGGAAGAAACGCAGCGTCTTCTGCAAAGAGAGAGACAGACAGTAGGTCAGACAGACGGGGAGCATTTCAATACCTGAAACTAATGAAATTCTCTGAAACATTAAGGCTTGAAGGGCCACTCCCTCCCCACCTTTGTGATGTCAGAATTCGGGGTGGTCTTGATGGCCAAAACTACTTCTGTCACTTTTCATGTGTAGAAAACACAATGACTGCCTTCAAGGAGAGACTGGAAGTGTCCACCGTGAATTGGACAACGTTATAATGTGCAATTCTCTTACTCTAACTTACAGGACAGAAAACCAACATTAATTCTCTCTCAGCCACTTGGAGGCAGTAGAGGGTCAGTGGAAGAGTCCGTACCTGGACACCAGGCGTTGAACAGCAGGTACAGGTCAGTCTTGACGTCCCTCGTGGTTCGCTGCATGCCACTGCCCGTCACGAGGGCTACGTATGTACGAAATTTCCCCACGATGGCGTTGGCAGTCGGCGTGACGCTGAGCATCACAGCTTCACCCTGAGACTCCATAATCCGCCCCGACCACGGACCACCCTGACGGGACCCGAAGGTCACCGCCACCAGAGAGCCCTTACTGGCTGAAGGGTTGGAACCTGGAGGAGGAGGAGGATTAGTGATGGAGATGAGAGGAGAGAAGAGGAGATGAAATCAGTATTTCTGTCCTACTTCTTGCTGTAGACGACTGCATCCCCTGCTTTGGAAAAAGGTAAACAGAATAAAACAAGTTGAAGTTGAAAAAAATAATTCATAAAAACAGAAATGTAATTTTATGATTCAAACTGAAAAACTGAATCCAAAAGATGTCAGTGAACATCTGTCAGACACAGCAGCTCTGTGTGTGTGTGTGTGTGTGTGTGTTAATGACAGAGCCATGGGGAGTGTGTGTACTAATTAGCCAGCCAAATGAACGTGAGGCTGCCTAATGAACTCACAGTCGTCTAATTGTTCGGAAGGCGACTGTTAACGAACCTCTTTTCATCAGCTAATTGGCTAACGAGGGAGCAGTTTAACTGTTAGTCTCAGGTGGGCCGAGCTGCAGCCACTGAGCGCGCTCAGTAACAGAAACCACACCCCCCTGTATGTGTCACTGAAACAGGCTGAAGCTGTGAAATAGTCTTATCCTCCAGCCCTGATTTAAACACAAATGAGATTGATATCCATTTCAACGTGTCACTCTCTGAAAGAAAACATACTTCCCAAAATGTTAAACTGAACCTTTAAAAGTTCGTTTTAGTGATGATTCAAAATCCTGTAAAAAGATATCTCCAAACAAACAAACATCTTCAAACCAGCCAATCAATCAAAGTCGAAACTCTCTAATCTGAAACCTAAGATCTGGTTCAACTCTCAAAAGTCGGACTCAAGCTGTCCAGTCTCAGCGACGCCAGCCAATGGGAGGCGAGATCAGAATTCAAACTCACCAATCAGGAACTCCAGCTGGAAGTCGTCCTCTGGGGTCAGCGGGCGGCTGAAGGTGACTCGCATGACGAACTCCTGACCGCGACGGACCACCAGGTTTTCGATGTCGTAGGCAGTCGTGTAGTGGTTCGGTTTGTTGATCTGCTGACACATGTCGACGTTCTGCACCGACAGAGGCGCTGACACGGACGAGTACAACGTGTTTTTATGTTATTGATCACTGATCAGAGAAGGTTTGATTTCTGGACCTTAAATTATTATCACAGACAGATTTATTAAACAGAGCTCACCGCCCGCAGGTGCATATCCTCTGGGCGTGGCCTCATCTTCAAAAGGTTCAAATTCTGGAAAGTCATCTTCATCACTCAGCAGGTTGGAGGTCGGCACCTGAAGATCATTCAAAAAATAAACAGTACTTAATTCAACCGGACTAAATATTTTATATATATATTTTATAGTGTAGTGAATGTTTTGCTGTCAGTGATGCAGTACCGGCTCACTGTAGCGCCCCCTGTAGTTTGATTCGCTGGTTGGACGAGACATGGTGGCGAAAAGTCAGATGTTTCACTCACTGGACAGAAAGAGGAAAAAAAATATTTAATCACACTTTCAAATGACATGAACAACATAAAAGGAGAAATATGAATATAGAGAGAGAACATGTAATATAACGAGAAAATAAATGTAAAATGTCCTTTAACACACCTTTCCACATATTTATTATTATTATTAAACTCAATCGAATGGAAGATATATGTTTTAGAAATGCTCAGAAATTCATACAACAGTGGTTCCCAACATGGGGCTCAGGGCCTCTGAGGGGTCCCGAAGTGAGTTAATGTGATAAAAACACAAATAATGTTTTTATTTGTCCGATTTCTTTCTCATCTGAATAAGATTTTTTTTTTCTCTTTGAGACTTTTAGTATAATTAAAATATAAAAAATATTTTATATATTCACTAAATGTTTCTTATGTCTTTGCTAAATAATCTGCCTTGGTATCATATTAGAACAAGTGTTTGTAAAATAAATATGTAGACATTAAGAATCAACTTAATGAACGAATGAATGAATGAATGAATTATGTGTGTGTGTGTGTGTGTGTGTGTGTGTGTGTGTGTGTGTGTGTGTGTGTGTGTGTGTGTGTGTGTGTCTCACCGCTCGGATGAAGGAGAGAAGTTTGTCTGTCGAGTCTCTGATGATCAGATCAGATGAAGATCCGACGACTTCAACATCAGTTTATATACACACACTACTTCCCCTTTTTACACACACACACACACACACACACACACACACACACACACACACACACACACACTTCAGTACTTCTATTGTATGCTTAAACATTTTGATGATTTATATAATAATAAAATAATATTATAATATATATTAATATGATAAATCAAACAAAACAAAACATATAATTGTGTAATTTTATTTGTCATTAGCTGTTGTTTACATAACTAAAAGTAGAAATACCACAGTCTGAAAATACTAAATTCAAAAGGTTACAGAAAGTACAGAAATATTATCAGCAAAATGTACTTAAAGTATCAAAAGTAAAAGTACTCATATACATGTAATAGCGTTTTAATGTTGTACTTCGTCAACGTGGAGCCAGTTTCAGATACTGTGTGTACTACTAGATTAGTAGTAAAATACTGCATCATTTTTTCATGTAACTTTATGTGTCAAGTGTAAATGTAGTGGAGTAAAAGTATAAAACAGCATAAAGTGGAAATACTCAAGTAAAGTACTAGTATGCCAAAATTAAATACGATTACTTGAGTAAATGTACTTTCATCTGTAGTTTCAGTTCAGACGTCAGTTTTAAACGTCTACTCATCACTTCTGAGTGAGAAGTTGTATTTGTAAAATACTCTTTTGACAGAACTTCTCAGAGATCTGATAAAACGTTCTGTGAGTCTTTGTGTCCAGCGTTTAGAAAATAACATCATTAATGAAGAGAACCCAACTAATCTGATAATAAACTGATTTTTAAAGAATGAAATCAACTGCGTGTAAAACACACACACACACACACCATCAGAACAGGAAGTGTGTGTGTCGGTGACCTTGACCAGGACAGACTGTGATGGTCAGACTGGTGAGGAACTGGTGAGGAAACTCTGACCTGCTACTGATCAACAGTGACATTAAGGATGAACTGGTTTACTGACTCTCACCAGTTAAACATCTGAAGTCAAAGTACTTTAGTTCCTAATTTTCCGGGTTTTTCAGATGATGTTCAATCTAACAGCCCAGCCCCAGAGTACTGCATAGACATTCACTCACTGCACTTAAGTACGTTTTTGACATACTATATAAATAAATGTATAAATGTACTAAACGATAATAGAAGTAAAAGCAGTAGACTTTGTAGAAGTGTGACAAAGAGACGACAACCAGGACGGAGACCTGCTGATCTGCCTGGTTGCCATCTTTGTTTTCGTCCACGAATGATGTCACACCTTGTAAACCTTCGTCCACGCCCTCCACAGCGACACGTGGAAGGGTTAAACCGCTGTGGTTAAGGTTCGGTTGGGTTCAGGCACAAACCACCAACATCGTGGGTTTGGTTAAAACTACTACTTCGCTAAGGTTAAGGAAGCTTTGTTGTCATGGTTACAATAATAGCGACGGTGGTCCTGGTTAAAGGACACCAACGCGTACTAAAGGTAGGATGTAGTGGAATATATTAAAACATCAAAATGTAATATATTATGATGATGATGATGATGATGATGATGATGACGATGGTCCAGATCCTAAATGTTCCAGTTTATGTTTAAAGTGAAAAAAAACAAAACAGAAAGTTGTGCAGTTGTATATTTTTTTGTGGGAAGATGTTTCCTCTTCAGGAACTTCCTCTGACCTCGACCGTCGGGCTGTGAGGTCATCCTGACACGCTGCTGCTGATTGGTCAGGTGACCAATGTTCCACTTCCTGTTTTCTGAAGAAAGAACTGAGAAAAAAAATACAAGAGAAAAGGATGAAGAATCGATTGCATGAGATGGGGAGAGTCTAAGCAGACTCCAGTCGTCTGGGTTTCAAACCGGCAACCCTCCAGACGCTGCTGCTACCATGGCAACAGCTAACCGCTAACATGCTAGCCTAGTCAGTCATAATAGCTCCCAGAGCGTCCTTCTCCTGTTCTGTTCACTCCTCCTGACATCTTGTTCACCATCGTACAACATTTCATTCAATGAGAAAGGTTGGAGAGGGAAAACAAAGCTCTCAGCTCCAACAAGCAGACTCGTTAGCTCAGCTTAGCTCGGGCGCTAACAGGACAATAGGTTAACACAGTTTATTGAAAAGACGTATTAGTACCACGACTCCTGTCTCCTAACTGCCTGTAAACCAGCTCTCTGTTGTGAAGCAGAGGAGCTTCAATCAAACCGGATGGAGACACACGGCTAATGAGCTACGACCGCTTCCTCCATTTTGGACTGCACTGATTACACTGTAATCACACAACCATCTTGATGACGTGAGCACTAAACTGAGGAGTCTTAGGAATTTCCATCTCCACCATCTATCCCATATGGCATGAACGCTGTGTTTGTTAATGGTGTAAATTTGCAGGTCAAAGTTCACCAAAGTTGAACTTGACGTGAAAAATGTGCTTAATCGACTGAAATCCACTGATGACTGCGACTCCGGCTGGTTATCTGAGGCAGCGTTCTCCGAACCTAAATGCAGTACAACAGTGCGGAAGTGTTTCTGAATAAAATGAGCAACTTTCTTTCTCTCCTGTTTAAGGTAAGAAAAGACAGGTATCCCTTGTTCATGCAGAGGCATCTTGTCAGAAAGTCATTTGAACAGCGAGGGGTCTGACCCAAAAGCATCTCCAGCTCTGCGTTCATAACTCTTCTGAGTAGGTTCGATCTGATGTAAGCGAAGCTTTCACACTGTCCCGCAGCATCGCCGTCTCTCTCTCCTGGATCTTGAGTGAAGCAATGAGCCGAAAGGTGCACGATAACCTGCAGCAGTGGCTTACGCAGTCAACCAGCCCGGTACATAAATTCATAAAAATGAAATCATCATCATATCGAGGCCAAACTGAAAACGTTTGCCTTCACATTCAGCTGCAATGTTTGCTGTTTGACAATAAGTTAGCTCCCACTACTTTCCAAGAATCTATGCAAAGCAAAGCAGCACAAAAGCCTCATTTTACCAGTAATGTGACTTTTGGGACGCTGCATCAAGCATGAATAAAGCTTAAGTGGGGCGTCTGCTACCAAAACGTGGTGATAAGTGGAGGTAAAAGTTTTCTTCTATAACACCAAACATCGTGACTCTCCATCTGATCAGTCACCAGATGACATGATGAAATATAAGAGGTGCTTTTTCTTGTTTTCTGGGCTGAGAGCCAGTGATCTTTAAACCAAAGTCTTCGGGTTTCCAGCTGATTCGTCCCCCAGAGGACGAGTCACTGTCTCTCACCTCCGACTGGCTTTAATCTGTCTGACTCATCAGGACTGACTGAGGGTTATTATGGTCTGTCAGCAGATCTGCTCACGTCTCTGACTGTGCAGGACAGGACGGGAAAAAATCAAAAACAGCAGGACAGAAAAATGGACAGGACAGCAGGAGACAAAAAAGAAGGACAGACTGGAGAGAAAAGAAAAAGACAGAAGAGGACAATAAAAACAAAGAAACTTATATCCATGTAATCACAACTGTGTCATTCCTTACCTGCCACCTCTCTACTGTCCACTATCAAAAAAAAGGACAGAGAAGAAGAAGGACAACAGGAGGACATGATGGCAGAGAAACGAGGCAAAATTAAAGTATACAACGAGAGTGAATAAAAGGACAGAAAATGGGAAAAGATGTGACAGGAAGACAGAAAAGGACAAGAAAAAACAGGACAAAAAGGAAGGAAAGATGACAGGAAATGACAGAAGACACAGAAAGAAACAGATCATCAACAAAAATGAGAGGACAGGAAACAAAAGACATTAAAGACAGGAAAAGTAAACTCCGTCTGATGTCTTATTTGGCCTGTGCAGTGCAGGTCAACTTGTCTTTCAGACACAAGAGGAAGTGAGAGCCGAGGAGGTCACGCTGCTCCTCGCACAGAAAACATGTTGTCTCAAGTTTATTCAACAAATTCATAAAATGTGATGATGCAGGAGACTAAACATCTCTTCCAAGATCACCAACATTACAAGCAGCAGAGAGATGAAGGTCAAAGGTCAGAGCCGAGTCATAATGTCCCCGTGGTCATTTCCACACAAGGAAAGAAAATTGTTTAAAAAAGCAAACGGAAGACCTGGAGCGAGAGAGTCCTCCTCCTTTTGTCTAAACTTGAGAAATCTCCTCAGAGGTTTGGTCCAGAAATGAGCCGAGCGTCTCAGAGCAGCAGAACAAACCAGTCAGTACCCAGCAGTAAGCCACCGCCGCCGCCAGCCCGCAGACCAATTACAGCCTCAGCAGGCGCTTTGTACCGAGGCAGCCCTGTAATTATCCTGCAGGGATTAGCAAACCCCTCTGCACACACACTCACGGATAATTGATAAATAAGAGGCGACGACGGGCTCGATGTTCTCAGATTCAAGTGACGACAAATCTGTTCTGAAGGTGAATTTCTGTGATTTGAATAGAAGTTTTTATCAATCAGCTGAAAGCTTCACAAACAGCCAGCAAACAGATCCTTAGTTAACATTTAAAAACAGCGTTTGAAATTAGATTTTTGCATCTTTTACTGAATATTTCAGGCGTTGAGTTTAAACAGAATTCCTTTAACCTTGGAGGGATAACAGAAGAGGATGTTTTATAGCCACACTGAGACCAAAGGTCAAAGGTCAAATGCTCGAAGGGTGAAAACATGAAAGCTATACTCTAAAACATACGAAATGTGATTTTAAATAGGAAAGAATGTTATCTAATGTGGTTAAAGCGGCACTCAGTGATTTAGTTTGGTACTTTCTTTGGGGTGCTCACAAGAGACTGGAAATAAATCCTTGAATCATCCTCTCGAGCGCCTGGAATTGGATTTATTTATGCCACACACCCCCCCTCCCCATGGATGAAGCCATGTTTCCTCTTTAAAATAACTTGTATTAGTATCTGTGGGTGTAGGAGGACACCAGAACGGCTCCTGTCATCATCGTTTTCTTCACGCTCTAATAATATATTTTCAAACACCAGCAGTGGAAGAAGTACTCAGATCGTATACTTTAGTAAAAGTAGTAATACCACATTGCAGAAATACTAAAAAAGTCCTGTATTTAAAGTCTTATTTACATACATAAGTATTTGCGTTAAGATATACTTTAAGTACCAAAAGTAAAAGTACTGCTGCTGTTTCATGTTTTTAACACCAGATGGCGCCACTGACTGAGAAAACAAATGGAGGCAATGATGATAAATGATGCTGCAGCCTGCACACACACACACACACACACACACACACACACACACACACACACACACACACAGCCCCATTGAAGAATTGGCTGCTGTGACGTCACCACTCTTCCTCATCATTCTGCTCCTCATCGAGCTAAAAGACCCATTTGGCTGACATCATCGATGCTGCCTCCCCCCTCCTCCCCCCTCAGAGACTCTCCCTCTGAAATCTATAGTTATGATGTATTATGTATGGTGCGTCCTTATTATGCCATCTCCCAGCAGCATCAGTGAAACTATCTGTGTCTCGCTCACAAATTCAAATCAAAGCGCTGCTTTAATGGCGGCGTGAGACGAGTTTACGCCGCCAACACTGCGCACAGACACGCAGCCAGGACCTCTGCGGAAAACTCATAACTGCTGCAATATTAGTGGTGATTTACACGCTTTAATAACCGCTCAGTCCTGAAAGAATACTCCCAAAAAATGATGCAATGTTCAAGCTAAAAAAACACAGGCAGGTTTGTCGTCATTCCTGAGAAGAAAAGAGGTTTTGACCGGACGGGGATGGTGTCTAATCCGAGCAGGAGGTGATGATGAACAGGTTGAGCTGCAGAAGTGACAAGAAAAGTGAATGAAGTCTGGTGTGAAGCAGGTGAATCAGTCTCAGGCTCCGCTGGGGGAGGTTTGTTGTGTTTTCACCAAAAACACACACAGTTATTTCTGGAGTTTTCGGCTGCAGGCAGAGACGGAGTGAGGATTTTAAACGAGGTCATCGATACAGAGTCTCACTGGCCGGCCGGTGGTGAAGGGTTTTAGAAATACTGAGGTCCTCTTTGTTTTCTTACTGAACCGTCAGGCCCATCACACCAGAGTTATCACAGCATGCTCACACAATAGGAGCCGCTACAGGCTTGGTGAAGGAGAGACTAACTGCTGTAGTTGGCGAGCTAACCACTGACATGCTAGCAGCTAGCTAGCCTTGTCCATCTTCTCAGTACTGCAACTGTTTACTCCTCCTTTGTTTGTCAGCTAGCGAGCGCCTGAGCTCTCAAAAGACGTATTTGAACCTGTATCCACGTGAACTCGATCATGTGACGACGTCTAAAGGTAAAAGTGTTTATACTGGAAGGCAAAACGCCTGCAGTCATTAGAGCTGAAACGATTAGTCCATTGACAGAAAGTTCATCGGCAACAATTTTGATTAATAGTTCCATTAATGCAACAATTGATCTGGTCCCAGCTCCTCAAATGTCAATATTGGCTCTATAATTGTAAAGTCAACATCTTTGGGTTTTGGACTATTGGTGAAACAAAACCAAAAGTAATGTTAAAATTTTAATATGTCAACTTGACGTCTGGTGATATTCTGTATTTTTCTTATAGTCTTGGTGGTCTTAATATTTAAAATATAGAATATCACCAGAGTTAAACTTGGAGAAGGGGGGGGTCACATCAGGGCCTCATAAAGGCTCGGACCTGCCCTGCAGCTGGAGGGGGGGGGGGTACTGCAGTCCCTCCTGTTCACCAGCAGGGGTCACTGATGACTTCAGACCTTTTTAAAGAATCAGAATCAGAAGTGGAGCACCGAGGTGAGGAAGTGTGAGTCTGTCTCTGCGTCTGCCTCTGATTGGACGAGAGGAGGACGGATCGTGTTTGAAGGTCAAACTCAAAGTCAAAACAACAGGGTCAAAAACACACACACACACACACACACACACACACACACACACACACACAGCTGGCCGTTTTGTTTCTGTCCAGGAGTTAAATGTTTTCAGATTTGAGACGCTCTGACTGTCCAGAGACCCAATTACTGTGTGTGTGTGTGTGTGTGTGTGTGTGTGTGTGTGTGTGTGTGTGTGTGTGTGTGTGTTCTGCTGCAGCACTGCATCGCCTCAGGGAAACATCTGTGTTAATATGCAGCAGAGAGAGAAAGCGTTGGTTTGTTTCAGATTCAGCTGACATCAGCAGGAGGAGGACGAGATCCCCCACATGTTGTCTTTTATCCACACACACACACACACACACACACACACACACACACACACACACACACTATCATATCATATCTCTTACGTCATTCAGTCCTCTTCAGCTCCTCAGTGCGCAGCTTCCTTTTACATCCTAAAATAATGAATTACTTAATTCATATTCATACCGAACATCTGGCACATGATGATGTTTCTATAATATTCTGTACTCTCGTGTGGAGGAGGAAGTACTCAGATCCTTCACAACGCGCAGTAACTAACTACTTCACAAACTGTTGGGAGAATTATTCTAAACAATAATAATCGTATTTCAGTTTGTTTGTAGAATATTAATTTGTAAAATGGATATAATATTTAAAGTAAGTAAATATAGCTGTCAGATAAATGTAGTGGAGTAAAAGTAATATATGAAGTGAAGTAGAGGTATAAAGTAGCATGAAATTAAAATAATCAAGTACCTCAAAACTAGACTTAAGCACAATAGTTGAGTAAATGTACTCAGTGAGCAGTGGTTTATTGGTTATTGTGAATTTAAATATTCTAAAAATCGGATTATTTGTGTTTTTATTTTCCTCCTGAACACACGTATGTGGATTTTATTTTAATAAATCATAATGTATATTTACATTATACATTAGTACCTGCTGGAGTACAAGTACCCCTGTTTGGGAATCAGCTTTATGGTGTATTTATACTTCTCTGTAGTAACTGTGTAGGATTCAGTGTGTGTGTGTGTGTGTTCAGTTTCCTTTACATTCTCCCTGAAAGAATAATCAATAATTAGTATTTAAACTGAACATCTGACACATTAATGTTCTTTTACTGTTGCTGTAATATTCTCATAGTGTTCATATAGAGTCATATGTTCCTCCAAAGGTCAAAGGTCAGTCACACTCTTACGTAACCTTCAGCAGGGTGAAAATATATCCAGGATTTTATGCAAACAGAGAGGTAAAAATGCATAAATGATTTTATCACTGGATATATAGAACAGCTGCTTTTTGTCAATAATCAAACAAACTTGAAATCAAAGAGAAAATGCAGCTTTGCAGGCAAAAGTAGTTAATTACAGAGTTTGTTTATCCAGTTGAAGACGAGCAAGAGAAGAAGAAGTCGAGGCTAAAGACCCACAGTCTGGTCCTGCCGTCCTCCCGGACAAACCCAGTCTGAATAAAGACTAAACTTGCGCCCGACTCCTCCAGATGTGAACAAACGTGATCTAACTGTTGGACTGTGAGGCTGGACTCGTCCACCAGGGGGCGCCCACAGATACAATCAGCTGTGTGCGCTGATTTAAACACCAACATGTAAAATGTAGTTTCAACCTGGAACTGAAGCTGAAGCTGTCCTGCCAGATATTGTAGAAGCTAAGGTGTCGAACACGATGTCTCATCACAGAGGACAACCAATCAGCGATCCTCGTAACTAATAAATAACTCTAATAACAATCTGTTTACTTAATCAAACCGTGTCTCTTATCTGTCTGACTCCGCAGGGGTCAAAGGTCACACCTACAATGTGAATAGTTCACTGAAGCATCACAACGAATAAATAACTAATAAATACGGAGACACGACGAGACACGACCGGACGTGATCCATGTAGCTTTGATCGTTTCAACAGGAAACAGAGCATTGATCTGTTGATTGACAGCGAGCTAGGCCAATCGGTTCGTGTCACTCAAGCAGAGGGCGGGACTCCGGCCTTCTGCTGGGACTCATATAATATAAGTCTGTTACATGTTCATCTCTGAGGAAGTTAAAGCTGCTTCTATGTTTTCATACATGAACACACACACAAACCTTCAGAATAAAGTGGACACTTTAAATCAAACACTCAAAATAAATCAAAATAAAGTTCATTCTCGACGTTGGGAAAAAAAAAAAAAGGTCTATTTAGCAGCTGTTCTGGAGCTTTCGATCACAGCACGAAATCTCAGCAGATTTCTTTCTGAGCGCTTTAATGCTTCAAAGTAAAAAGTCAACGTACACAGAACTGAATCTATTTTGTTTTGGCCTCTATGAATGATGGAAGAAGGCCGTGAGATGCAGCTGAAAGCTCCGGAGAAAGCTGGTTAGTGAGTTTCCAACATCCAAGATCAACTTCAACATGTTTTTCATGAAATAAAAATTTAAAATAGTTTGAATGAAAAGGTTTTGTTTTTTTATAATGTGATTTTATTATAAATGATGTCATTTCATCTATAATCAGCTGAAGACTCGCGAGCTCATGTTTCTGAGCAAAGGATGTGGTGAAATCAGAATAACTGGCCAAATAATAATGAGGAGAGGGAGGGGGGAGGGAGGGGGAGAGAGAAAGCCCCTCCTCTCTCTCTCTCTCTCTCTCTCTTCTTTTTTCTCTCCAGACGCGTAAAACAGGCAGGAAGCGCAGAGCACGACAGAGAGCAGAGCCACAGAAGAAGAAGAAGAAGAAGAAGAAGAACAGCGCGCACAGCAAAGAAATAAGAAGACGAAGAAGAAGGAGGAGGAGGAGGAGGTGGAGGAAGAGAGTGTTGGATGTAGCTGTTGTTTTGCGGGTGTTTTGCGGGGAATGTGCGGCTCCTCCTCAGCTGCTCTCCAACTTTGTGAATCTCTGCTCTCATGGTGAGAGGAGGACGCAGAGGATGGGAGTAACCTGGTCCTCCAAATGTCTCGCACTCTTTCTAGCTCTACACATAGGTGAGTGACGACACCTCTCAGCCTCTTTTTAGACAGGAATGTGACGAAGAAGAAGAGGAGGAAGAGGAGGAAGACACATTTATTTCCTATATGTGCTGCAGTTCTTTTCCCGCCGTGTTCTTGTGTTTTAAACAGCAGAAACACGCTGTTGCGGCTCTGCTGGGGCTCATTCTGACACATGAAGGTGTTTTATATTTTCACTAATAATCTGAAATAGTAATAAATCACTGCAGTCCAATAAATATCTGTAAATAAATATATTTCTTTCTGAATCAGCAGCAGAAAGACAGAAAGAAGCGAAGTTATTCTTATTATTTTAGGTTTACAGACTTCAATTCGTTTTTTAATAATAATAATAATAATAATAATAATAATAATAATGATAATAATAATATATCAGTGGTCATATTTAACATGACCGTTGTCAGATGTTTCCTGTTGATTTGGTCGTAATGAAGCTGAGGGGGCGCGTGAGCAGCAGCGGCCCATTTTAACGGGGCTACACTGGTGTGTGTGTGTGTGTGTGTGTGTGTGTGTGTGTGTGTGTGTGTGCATGTGTGTGTGCATGTGTGTGTGCATGTGTGTGTGCATGTGTGTGTGCTAACAAGGGGAATGCCCCCCCCCCCTCTCTCCTCTCTGCACCTCAGTTGTCCCAAACTGGAGACATTTGTTGATTTTTTTTACCTTCAGATATGAATTTATTTTGCGGTTTTAATAACAACAATAATAATAAAATACTACTAATAATAATAACAGTTTTGGCTTCATGTCGGTCAGATTTGGTGGTTTGGGGTGTTTTTCCTGCCGCGTTACAGAAGCTACAGAGGAAGAAAGGCCTGTCTGAATGTCCGCAAGCTAAAACAGAGAAGTGAGGCGTTAAACCGGAGCACAGTCTGGTTTGTGGGTTCTGAAGGATCCGGTCTTCCCGCCGCAGAGTGCGGGGCTGCAGGGAGGCAGCAGCACCGTCACACCCGCGCTGTCCGGGAATAAAGACCGGAGGATGAAAAGCGGAAAGAGCCTCCGTTAAAACATCATCTCGTATTTAATCTGATTTTGATTTTTAGCTGCTGAAGCTGCAGTTTCTGATTAATTAATTAAAACTACAGCGCGAGAAGGAAAAGACTCCTTTAGCTCCTTCATTTGCGGTGCACGCGCGCAAAAGCGGCCGTGCACACGCCTCGTGCACCGTGGAAAATAAATCCTGCCTGCACGATTTTTTTTTTAGGTTTTATAATAAAAATGACGTGTGAGTGAGCTTTGAGGTGACCCCGGCCTGGCTTTAATGCAGCAGACCTGCAGGAGGAGAGCCCGCTGGACCCGTCTAATATCTGGAAGGAACAACAGCAAATATGATGAAACAAGAGAAATGTGGAGATGCTTGTTGTTTTCTGCTGTTGCATTGCATAACGACGCTGTGGAGGAGGGCTCTGTGTGTGTGTGTGTGTGTGTGAGAGAGAAATGCTGAATTATTCAAGACGCAGAATCCTCCCCGCTGCTATTGTTAGAGAGAGGGGGGGTCTGGTGCTCGGAGTCCGGAGGGTTCACCAGGCAGAAACGAGTGAAATCAAGTTGAAACAGAAACAAAAGAAGAGAAAAGACACGTGTGCGTGTGTGTGTGTGTGTGTGTGTGTGTGTGTGTGTGTTTGGTGCTTTCACATCACAGAGAACGAAACTGAACCAAATGAGGGCAAAGAGCTGCTGAATTATTCCACACACACTAATTGATACATGGAGGGAAATCGAATGAAATCGATTAATTAGTCTGCACTTCAGATACCCCCCCCCCTCACATCCCATTTACTTTCAACGAGACGGGACGGGTTCGTTGGGTTCTCGGGTCTGCATCCTCGCCCTGCCTCCCCTCGGTCCCGGTCTGAACAGCTGAGTGTTTTACTGTGTGTGCGGTGTGATTGGCTGCAGGTTTGGCGCGCTGCTGCAGCAGATTTCACACCATGAACACGGAGGTGATTTTAAACCTGCAGCACAGACACAATCAGCACAGACACAATCAGCACAGACAGCTCCGCTCTTCTGTCCACGAATGACCAGCAGCCATTTTAAAACGACTTCACTGTGATTTACAGCTTTTATCGGAGTCATCTGCGTTTCTTTGGCTGTTTTTACGCGCGAAAAAATGGCCTCGTGTGTCCGAGGTGGGTGTGTCTGCTGTGTGGGGGCTACAACACCGATGCACTGCAGGCAACAGTGTGTGTGTGTGTGTGTGTGTGTGTGTGCGTGTGTGTGTGTGTGTGCGTGTGCTTGAAGGGAGGCGTGAACGAAAATGCTGTGCGCGTCCCCGTTTATGCGCGCGTGCGTGTTTCGAGGCTCTCGGAACGCTTTAAAATAAAACTAAAACTCAGAAATGAATTAACGGGTGGAGGGGGCGGCGGGAGATTTACTGAGTGAGTTATTCTTCTTAAAGGTGGAGCGCAAAAAGAAAAAGATCAAAGAAAAAACGAATAAAAACAGCTGACAGAAGAAAATGTACATGAAATGAAAATAAAAGATAAACACATCGCGTGGCTGTTTTTAGGTAAGAAGGGAAATGAAGACGCTGCTTTTACATTTATTAATAATAAATATTTATTCATCTATAACAGCTGGAAGGAAAAATAATTTAAGAATCAGATTTTTGTTAATAAAAGCAGAATCTAAAATGAACGAATGAATGAGATCCTGAGAACATTAAAGGCGCGTGGAGGGTGGGTGAGGGGGGGGGGGCACTCACTTCATTCATGTATTTTTTGGTGACCTTGTTCGGAGCTGATTGGCCCGTTTTGAAGAAAATAACCAAACTGCTGCAGAGAGAAAGCCGCGTGCATCATGTTTGAGATGATGTAATGCCAGGTGGGGGGGGGGGGGGGGGGGGGGTTCTCATTCATCCATACAGACTGAATATTTTTAATATATATTTGATTCAGAAATATCGAAGAAAAAAAAAACTATAAGGCTCCAAAAACACTACAGGAATATTTAAAAAAGGTGTATTAAGTTTTGGAGGATTAATAAAAATTAAGAATATTATAGAAACATTAATGTAATATTAAAGTGATATAATAAGATTAATGATATAATAATAAACATTAAAATGACAACAGAAACATTAAAGGATTATTAAAGTGACACGTTATATGAATATATGTGACATTATAGAATATAATAAAATCCTGAATGAGTCCTGTTACACATATTTGATGGGATAACTCAAATAATATTATACCAATAATATGATATAATAGAAATGCAAGAAAACATAATCATAAAGCAGATTCATGCAGATACTCGCCTGTAAGCAGAGGTACTAAAAGTAGCAGCACTACAGTGTACAAATACTCTTTTACAAGCATCATCAAAATATACTTCATTATGCAGAATAATATCTGTTATAATTATTGATGCATTAATGTGTTCATCACTTTAATGTTGCAGCTGGTGAAGCTCATTTTAATGACTTTATATTCTAGTTTAATAGTAGTTTAATCTATAATATTAAATCATGTATTATATTTTGTATTAATCAGCTGTATGTTGTTTCTGACATTGCGACGTTTTCTTTCTTTGATGCATTTTTGTTCTAAAGACATTACACATATAAATCCTTCTTAGAGCACCAGGCAGACAAGAATGTACCATAAGGTCACTATATAATATACTGTAAACTGTGTATAATATACGGTAAACTGTGTATAATATACTGTAAACTGTGTATATATACGGTAAACTGTGTATAATATACTGTAAAAGAGGATCTCACATGTCAGAGTGTGTTTCCAGGCGAGAGAAGTCTGTAGCACCTCTGTAGCTGCTGCAGGCTACATTAGCTGCTACTAGCATAACACACCAGACTCTATGATAGAACTGTCTGTGGTCGCGTTGCATTGTGGGTAACGCAGGCGTTGTGTTCTGACGAGGAAGGAGAGCATCTCTGGGTCGACAGCGTTACAGGAGTGCACTTTTACTCTAATACTGTTGGCATGTTATAGGAATATTACTGCGATACCACAGGAGAGATGTAGTAGAAGTACAAGCTCAATATGAAGTCATTCTCGAGTAACTGGCATAGTTTTTGTGTTTTTCTACTGTAATATTTGCAGTCAGGATGAACAGATTCGTCCCCCTCGTCCTCCTCTAACAGCCGCGTCTCGTCCTACACGTCACGCTGTGTTAGTCCACAGTTTGATCGAGTGGAACCGGACAGCGGACGCGTTATTATCCAAACCAATCAATCAGCCCCATCCCCTGCTTAACCAACCACGCACACACACACACACACACACACGCAGGCTGAGTTAACAGAGGTCATGTAAAGGGGCGTGTGTGTGACTGGCTGGGGGGGTGGAGGCGTGTCAGACCTGGCAACCCGTGGTGTGTTTTATAGTAAGTTTAAAGTGAATTAGGGAGGTGACAGCCTGAACACACACACACACACACTGTATTAGGTACAGCTAGCTAAAGCGAAAGCAGTGTAGTAAAACAGTCCTGCAGTGAATCCTCCTTCATGAAGGGTAAAATGTTCAACTGTACGGTCATTTTGGAGGCTGTAGTTTGTGCTGCTGCTGAACTGTATTGTGAGAGCTGTTTCTGTTATTTTGTCCACTGAATAACAGAACCAGCTCTCTGTAGAAATCAATGATGACTGACTGCATTCGCTTTAGCCAGCTGTACCTAATAAGTTGGACACTGCAGATGCTTCTATAGTATCTTTTGAATCAGTGTCTGTTCGATGGAGTTTGAGGAGACAGCGAGAGCTTCGACCAACACAGAGGAGGTCCTAAAACCTGAACCAAGTCAGCTGAAGCCTCGTCTCACACCTGAGCTTCACTCTCCACCAGCCTCCATTCAAAAATCTACTTCCTTTCATTGATCTTTCCAAAAAAGCAGCGACAGGAAACTGGAGTTTTCCGTTTATATTCTAAGCATTTTTAAATTGATTCTTTACAGTGCAGTTAAGTCATGGTCAAGTTTAGGTAAATAAACATTTAGCGTTAAGGAAAGACCGTCGTCATGTTAATGGAACATCAGTTTTTACGAGACAGGACGTGTTTGATGTTTTAGAGGAATTAGACGAGCAAACGTTTCCTCCAGTTCCTGATTGAGTGACTTTTAGCTCCTGGAGCTTGTACTGTAACTTTGGAACAGTCTCAGAGAAGCCACATTTTAAAAAAGCAACCTTTGTCTTTTTATTTCATCTATAAAGTTCATATTTTTTGGTTTGTGTGGGTGTTTTTCTTGTCCTATAAAGTACTGTGTAACTACTGTTTAGAAAAGTGATTTTTGAATTAATTTGGTTGAAAAAAATCTGTTTTTGCGACGCTGTGAGAGACACTTTCTGTCTCTCTCTGTTGTTTGCTGATGACACTGTCTTTATCTTCCCATGAGGTTTGTACAGTATAATGTCATCTGCATGTATGCATTTATGTATTAGAGAGCTGGTTGACAGAGAAAAAGATTCACCTGTTCTGAGCAAAACTCTTGTAACAATACAGCTCATTTGTGCAGAGAGACATACCATGTTTTTTGTCTGATATGTACCAATTAACCCCCAGGAGCTTATTGTGATTCTCCCCCCCCCCACAGTCTCCGTGTTGCAGACGGTGCTCGTCAGTGCTGGTCAATGTGACTCTGTGTTTAAAGGCTTCTCAGACTGTCTGCTGCAGTTGGGGGAGAACATGGCCAACTATCCCCAGGACCTGGACGACAGGGACAACCTGCACAAGATCTGCAGGTACGTTCACCAGACCGAACCTGAAAAGACTAAATATTACATAATTACTCTTAAGGCCTGTCCTCTCACATGTATCTGTTTTCTGTGCTGCAAAACTACTAAAAACGTCTAAACTGAGACGGACAAACACAAACGAGACAGAATGAAAGTTTCCAGTTGTGGAATGTAACTAAGTACATTCACTCAAGTAGTGTACTTAAGTACAGTTTTGAGGTACTTTATTTCCATTTGATGCGACTGTATTCTTCCACTTCACTACGTATCTGACAGCTGGAGCTACCTGTGATGACCTTACGAGAGATGATGAGTCGTAATGGAATAAACTCCCATAAGTACATTAAGTAGTTTAAACTACAACTCCTTTTACTTGTAATTGTTGCATTTCTCCGTCTTTCCACAGTCAGAAGAACACAGATTAGTGCTTTTGTCCTGTGACCTTTGTTTTTAATGTCACTGAAAAATATCGCAGAATAACACACAAGTTTTTCATTTTGGCCACAAGAATCCAAATGAAGTATATATATATATATATATATATATATATATATATTTATATAATAACAGACAGGGAGAGGTGGTTTTATTTTCTTCACTGCAGCCTATTTATTCATTTTATATTCTCTTAATTATTCTTAATCTAACACAGAAAATAATATGAGTGATTTAACTGCAAACCCTGAGGGGGAAACTGAGGTTTGGGGGCTGTAGTTGGGGAGGGTGCATATCCAGCTGACCCCCACCCTCCAACCCCTTTTATCCTCCTTTCACCCCACCACCCAAACCGGGTGGGCACCAGATGGCATGCTGCAGCAAGAAGCCCCCACCCCTCCACACACACACACACACACACACACACACACACACACACACACACACACACACACACACACACACGATTTTTTAATTCAGTGACAGCTCCATCACAGCGGTGTTGAGGCGTGGCAGGAGGGATGTGTTAATACGCCTCCTCTCTCACACACACACACACACACACACACACACACACACACACACACACACACACACACGTTAATTGCTCAGAGATGTAGCATCGACACGGCTCGGTTCAGGAGGTCAACATCAATAAGAGCAGATTGGAAGATTGGATTAGATACGCTTCGTGTGTGTGTGTGTGTGTGTGTGTGTGTGTGTGTGTGTGTGTGTGTGTGTGTGTGTGTGTGTGTGTGGTGGCACGCGTCAGTGAGCAGGCTGGTGTCATTTTTACATTTACTGGGAGGAGGAAGGAAAAAAAAAAAGATGAACAGATGAGAGGCGCAGCGAGAGGGAGGCAAAAAGACAAAGAATAAAACATAAAATAGAAAAATGAAATCAAGGAAAGAGTAAAGAATAATGAGGGCAATGAGGAAGTAAAAGAGAAGGACATGAAGAAGAAAAGGAGAAGATAGGGAGGATGATGCTGCTTCAGTGTGAATAAAAGCAGCAAAGAAGTGAGAGAGGAGGGCTGAAGAAAAGAGGAACGGTGACAATGGGAAGGTTAATAATCTTCTTGTCGTGGTTTTCAGCTTTCTGCTCATAACAACCTCGTAACAAACTGTTGGAAACTTTCTTTCTGCCTTAATCTAAGTTGAACTTCTTTACATACTGTTGTTTACCAGAGAACAATGTCCACAAACTCACATGATTTGTACAGAAAGCCTGCAGAGTAACCAGCTGCCCCCCCCCCCCCCATGTACTGGAGTAGAAGTTTAAAGTAACACTCACGTAAAGTACAAATACCTCAAAGTTGTGCTTAAGTACAGTACTTGAGTAGCGTAGTCTCTTTCCATCACTGCTTACCACTTCAGAAGGACTTCAGTCTGAACAGAATTTATCTAATTTGGTTGATAAAAGGTCTACAACGTCTAAAGCTGCAGTGGTGAGGAGTCCAGTACTGCAGCCTCCTGAGCGGGACGATCACCAGGAGTGACAATGTATTTATTGGCCTTAAAGTTAGAAGAGAGTTAACTATGAACTAAAACCACAAGAAGTAGAATAATTCCCAGTAAAAATAGAGAGAACATCTCCTCAGCGTCTTCAATGGGAGCCGGTCTTTAGTATTCAGTATACAGTAAGTCTTTCTGCCCAGTCCTCATGGAAAAGACAGTGTAGTAATATGCTTCCAGGCTCCACACTTGCTTTAGTTGTCGTTTTACTGGAATATAAACTTCACCGGCTGTGTCTTCATAAGCTTTTTCCTCGCTGTGTTTTCTGTGGTGCCAGATTCTGGGACGACTTCCACTCTTGGCTCTGCCTCCTGACTAGATGATGCATTCAGTTTAAAAGCAGCCTCCCACTGCAGTCATAAGCTTGTGGTGTTAACGCTTGCTGTGTTTTCTCCTGCCAGTTACTGGGATGACTTCCACTCCTGTGCCACGACGGCGCTGGCGGACTGCCAGGAGGGAGCGACGGACCTCTGGGAGAAACTGAAAAAGGAGTCCCGCAACCTGGAATTCCGTGGGAGTTTGTTTGAACTCTGTGGCGGCAACGCAGCCCCCAGATCAGCCGACGCCAGGGGCCTCGCCTTGGTCCTAACCACACTGCCCACCATACTGACTTGGCTGGCGTTTTAACAGAAACAAGGAAAAACATAAAAAAAAAAAAACACAAAGTGAAAAGAAGAAAAAAAGGAAAAACACAAATGAAAAAAGAAAATAGAAAAAAGAGTAACAGCTACTCTTCGATACTGAAAAAAAAACAACAACTTCAAAGGACCGAGTTTGAATTCATCACCAGAAAACTACACCCAAAATGGATTTTTACTACGTCACTGTACGGCGGCCCGGTTAGCCTTCCTGGGACATCTGCAGGCCGTCCTCCTGGAGCGCTCATCCAATCACACGCTGACCTGACCCGGAGGTCGATAACATGAAATATTCAACACGCCGTCGAGCCGAAACGATGACAATGATGAAAATTTGATGGATCCTTGCCCGCTTACAATCGTGGAATTACACAGTATTAAAGTCAACCATGAATTATTGATGTTTAGTAGGCTAGGCCTAGACAGCTCTATGTGCCTGCTGGGTGCTGACACAGTATCAGGCTATATATTAGGGTTCCCATATAGCCTATGGTGCATATTCATGTGTAACGCCAGGCCGAGCTCAACGCCACAAAATCAATAAGACAAGCCGAGGCCTAGAGCCCGTTTCAGACCGGTCGCCTCATTTCCATCACGGACAGTTTTTCCTTTTTTATTGCGCCAGCTTGACTGTGTTGAGCCCCGCAGGTCTGATGGACTGAATGCTTGATGGTGATGTAATGTTTGTATTCTTATTGGTTGTTTATCTCGCTCGGGACACGGTCACACCAGATTTGATCACAGCGGCATTTTGCAAGTTTAATTCATTCAAATGGAGTTGTCACGTAAGCCTTGGTGAACATTGACTAAAAACAAAACTGCAATGACAGTATTGACCTTTGACCCATGCAGCATGGCTTGCAGGTGTATTCTTAAAGTTATAGTATTTTACTTTTGGTTGTTGAACTGGCTAGCTTGCTACTCCGCTAGCTACCACTTATAAAACCGAAGAAATCTCGCTCTGCCGGTTTCTGGTGTGACTGTAGCCTTATTTTTCCCCACCAAGCTCTGAGGTGCAGGGGTGTAGTTGAGAGTATTTAAAGCCTGCTTTTCATTAAAGAACAGTTTAGACTGACGTGAAATTGCATGATGTCAGTTCAGGAAACGAGCACAAACTCTGAAATGCTGTTGGAAAGAAATATGGACTAAGGACATTGACACGTTTCAACTTTTGGTTCAGTGAGCTGTTGTTGGTTTAGTCGACTCAAAAGCAACCTTAGTCCAGCCTTCATGGATCGATGTTTATTGGAGTTAAATCTCAGATCTGACTTCATCACTAAACTGCAATCTGCCTGACTCAGGTGGCTTCGTGGGTACCTGTGTAGCAGGTAAAATAGATTGATGAAGGCTAGCTAATAGTTCAGTTTAGCAGCTAGAACAGACTGAGTCAGGTTAGCTAACAGTTTGATTTAGCAGCCAAACCAGATTAGGTCAGGTTAACAACCAAATGAGATTATGCCATGTTAACTAACCACTTGTTTTAGCAGCTAAACCTGATTGGGTCAGGTTAGCTAACAGTTTAGAGGCTAAAACAGATGTTGTTTTTTGGGTTAGCAGCTAAAGGGGATTGTCAGGTTAGCTTACAGTTTGTAGGATAAAACTGGCAATGTTTGGTTTAGCAGTTAAACCAAACCTGTTCTTGGTTGAATCAGTTTGTGTTGTCAGACATTGTGCTCATTTCCTGAAATCCAGTGACAAGAAGTTCAAGTGTAAGCTGCTGTAGGACACATCAGACGGAAACTCTTCAAGGATCTTCAGGACGTGAGAGTAGAAACACATGAGAATTAACTTTAGTTTGTTGTTGGTGGATGACGTCCCGCCGTTCTCCCGCCCTGCCACGTCCCTGCTCAGCAGGACGATGCGTTAGACACGAATGAACCAGTCAGCGAAACGGTTACTGAAAGAAAGAAATATGATGTTTTGAAAAGTCGACAGCAATACGAAGACGTGACTTCATGGCCAGTGTAGCTAAAAAAAATCAAACCGTGGCTGAAGAGTGATATGACTGTTGCCATTTAGCACATCCCCCCTTTTCATACGCCGGTGATTCATACTAGACGGCCTTAGAGGTGATATATTTTAGGTCTGTATGTTAGATTAAAAAGCTGAGTCCCAACAGTACAGTAGCATCATAAACGACATAAATACAGTAAATAAATTGGAGGAGGTTGTTTATTTCTTTGCTGAGGCACAGATGACGTTTCCACTGCCTTCTGACAAAAAGATGTGTACTTTTGTTTGTTTGTTGGTTTGTCTCTTTGTTTGTTTATGGGGATGTTGCGTAACAAAAAGAGTTTAAAAAAAAAAAAAGGACTTATTCCAAAAATCATCTAACAAGAGAATATGTATATCAAAGGATTTTGAGAAAATAAAAAATAAAAAAGCTCTATTATAGATAGTCTATCCCAGACAGATTGATACTTTACAGATTATAGGCCTACTGAGATATAAAAAAATAAAAGATTGCTAAAATGATAAAGAGTAATTAATAAAATGACTAATGTTTGAAAATAAGTGTGTGCTTTTATTTTGATCCGGGGATAAAAATGTGGTTTTATATAATGGGTTTGGTTGCATTCGAGATGATGAACACACACTCTCTCTCTCACACACACACACACACACACACACACACACAGTGGGGTTTGCAGTGCATTTATTATTAATAAGGGAGAGTCCCTGAGCTGCCACACGTCTCTGCACTCAGTTTATATTGATCGAGAGGAGGAAGAGGAGGAGGAGGAGGAGGGGGAGGGGGAGATGGGTCGACTGTCCTGATGTAGAAGACGTTTGTTCAGTCTAACATGGATAATCCAAGCTGCCAAGGCCTTTAAACCAATTTGGATTTGATCTTAAATGGACCAGTCATTCAGTGAAACACCTACACGTCTCTACAATATTGAGTCGAGATCACAGGATGCAAACAGATCTTTCATTCCCCAGGAAGACAAATATTAAAGCAAACACTCCGACAAGAAGCTGATTTTTAAGACTTTTTTGTGTGTTTTATGGTATTCTAATATTCCCATAATCTCCCAGTAAGAATGAAACCAGATCTTGTTTCCATGCTGCGGGAGGAAATATTAAACAAAATCGACTTTAACTTTAATACAGTTTGTGGTACTGTGAGACTGATTTTACACAGACTTTTTTGTCTTTTATGTTTTTTAATAACTAAACTATCCCATAAATAGGATGAAAACAGACCATGTTTTCATGGAGGGAGATATGAAACTCAAACATAATACGAAAAATGTAAATATGGAATTCTACAATAAGGAAAAGATTCCAAATGGAATATTTCTATGGTGTTCCTGCGTTTTAATATCCCAAAATAATAATGTAAGGATGAAACCACATCTTGTTTCCATGATTCAAGAGGAAATATTAAACCAAGAAATAACACATCAGTAAGAAATGTGCATATTATGGGGATCTGTGCGGCCAGTGCAACAATGGAAAGACACGCAGGGATCTGAAACAGACTTTTGATTTAATTTTGATTTAATTTCTTTATAGTATTTTTATGACATTAATATTCTTATAGCCATCCTGTTAGGACTCTTACACAACCAGATAATATTTAATAAGTATTTATGGTATTTCTGAGCTTATAGTTGGTCTATTTACAGCCATGTTTTAGGTTAAATGCTTTCATAAAGTCTTTTTTTATGGACTCACTGTCTCATTATGGTCAGTTACCTTCAGGGTCACATGTTTCTCCTGTATTGTCCTGTGATGTGTTTCAGCCTCTTTTTGTTGCATGTAATGTTCTTTGTGGCCTTCCAGTTTCTACAGTAAGATTTTCAATAACAGGAGTGTTATTTCGTTAAGGTTTAATGAAGCTCATGCAGATTTTCATCAGAGCCGCAGTTTGCGTGCTGCGGGCTCCGGGGGGGGGGGCGCATGCACTGCGTGTCTCCGCATTAATATGGATGTGATGTGAAGTGATGTGAGGGAGAACAGGGCTGCTGTCTGCGGACCAGGAAGCTCCTCACAGCACAAAACAAAAACCACATATAAGAAGGAAGAGAGAGAAAAAGGCTTTTAGTTGTTTTTTTTATTACTTCATCATTTTTACTCTCAACGTGAAAAAACTGCAGACATAACCGCAGCTGGGGGGGCATGCGTGATACCCGATGTTATAAATAACAGTCGTGCTGTATTTCAGAGGGATATCATGGAAAGTATTAAACAGAAGTGAGATACAGGCCTTTGGGTTACAAGGACAACATCTACTTCTCATCAAGGAGACTCTAATTCAAAAATATAACCAGATGTTTGTTTTATGGCGCCGTAGAAAGTGGAAAATATCATAAAAAACAATAAACATTATGAATAAGAATATAAATGAGAATGTTATAGCGATTTTTCGTTTGGAAGCTGATTTTAAATTCTTAATTTCAGTTTTGTTTCAATATGTAAAAAAGCAATAGAAAATAATTGATTAGGCCTTCCTACAAAGAGCCTATTTCAATAGAAATAAAACGAGGTGATTTTTGCGTTTTTATAATCTTAAACACATCTTGATAAAACAGCAGCAGCAGCGGAGGAGACAGAATAATTCCTGGAATATTGAAAATAAAAAATCCTGCGGGGCAATTATCGCCTGTAGGAAGAAACAAGAGCAGGCGAGATTTATTCATTAAAAATGCATGGAGGGAAGCCTGTGAGATGGAGGAATTCCCGCGGGATTTGGACAGACTGCTAACAGTCTAACCCCGTTTTTTATTCTTTCAGTTATCTGTCAGCATCTCTCACTCAAATAACAGACTGAACAGGAGCTACAAGACTGGTTTTGCTTCATTTCTTTGTGTGATATTAGAATTTCAGTGAGATTAGATTAAAACATTGATAACATGTGAGCTGGTTGAGTGGGGTTCAAACTGAGGGTCGGGGACCAGCAGGGGTCATGGAGGGGTTTCAGACGGCATCAGAATGACATTTTATTTAAATACTCTTCACGTGGATTTGAAATAACATCAGTCAGAATGATTTACATGTGGATGCTATAAAACCAGGTTTTATTCCCAGAGTTCCTTTCAAAAAACTACACTACCCAGAAGCCCCAATGAGTTCCTGCCAGTGAGAGTGTCGTTTTCATTTGTTTTAGTAATTTATGGATTTTAAGTTACCAGAGATCCATGATGTCAGACACATCAGCTAGTCTTCATCCTAAAAGCCTTTTCTCTTGTAATATTAAAAGTGTTGGAAAATATTAAACAGATTTAACTGTTCAATCTGTTTAATATTACATGTTTCCTCATCATACATGAGAGCAATGCTGTCTGTTAGCATGATGTCATGACCTGGGACCTGTTAGCTTTAGCCTCAGTGTGTTAGCATGATGTCATGACCTGGGACCTGTTAGCTTTAGCCTCAGTGTGTTAGCATGATATCATGACCTGGGACCTGTTAGCTTTAGCCTCAGTGTGTTAGCATGATGTCATGACCTGGGACCCGTTAGCTTTAGCCTCAGTGTGTTAGCATGATATCATGACCTGGGACCTGTTAGCTTTAGCCTCAGTGTGTTAGCATGATATCATGACCTGGGACCTGTTAGCTTTAGCTTTAGCCTCAGTCTAAATGTATGTTGCCATCAAGTGCGTAGGTCTATTTATGACCCATTTTACAAAATTATTGTTTTAAAACAAATCCGCCTGAAACCTTTACAAAATTAGCTTGAGAGACAGTGTTTTCAACCAACTTATGGAGCTAACGTTAGCTTAATTAGCTAACTAGCTACAGCTAGCACAGCAACATTTGTCGAGTAACGTTATCATACATAACAGGCTGCAGAAGCGTCAAACCTGACTGGAATAATGTGAAAACTCAAATAGGCAGACAGAACCACCAGAACAGCAGATTTCAAATCAAAAAGATGTGTAATTAAGTAACGCAGCAGTCCGCTGAAATGTACCAGCTGTCCAGACTGCTGCTGAATATCACTGAATATTTGGATTCAGGCGGTGAACACGGGGTGTGTGTGGTGGGGTGAGGGTAGGAGTGTGTGTGTTAGCGTGTACGTGTGTTGGGGGGGTGGGGGGGGGTGGGTGTCAGACGGGAAATCTGCCAAAACCCCAGAGGTGTCACTCATATTTTCCCATTCACACATGAGATGAAGCTGCAGTCACGTCATCCTCACACTCCAGTAATCCTGTTTTACAGAACCAAAGATATCAGTAAACCTAAAAATAAAGAAACAATGAGAAAAATACAGAAACATCAACCTGAGTCAAATAACCCTTTTCACAAAGTCCCTGCAGTTGGTGATTTTTGACATTGGTAGACACACTAAACACACACACTCACAGTTGGTGTGTATTTCACTAGCTAGCTAACAGCTTCAGCCAACAGCAGCCGGATGAGCCGAAGGCTGCAATTGGTTTGTTGAAATCTGGTTGAACAGAATTTAATTGAAATAAATGCCAATTTGGACACAGCGTCTCTCTACCTGAACGTAATCTACCTATGGGTAGGGTGCAGCGCAGCCAATCAGCACCCTCCATCTCTGCTGCTTGGATCATTTCACTGCGCAGTTATAATACTAGAATCATGGAAACAGGATTATTGTTGCCAAATTATGGAATCATTATCTTAATGAGACTCTTTAACTCCTTGTTAACTCACATTTTATGTCATGAAGCTAGTTTGGAGTATAAAAGACCAACAGGTGCTGACGTGATGCGTTCAGGGTGTTGGTCTGGGAAAAGTCACACAGGGACCTTCTGAAAACGGAGATGTTTAATTTCTGAAATTTAAAAGAGGCCGACAGCTCGGCCTCTTGGAGGCAGAACCTAAAATAACATCCTCTGTCTTCTTTGGGATTTCAGCTCCTGGTGTAAATGGGGCGGATATGAGCCTTCGTTCCCTCCGGAGGAACAAACCGACTCCAGAACAGTATTATGTGAGAGTCAGCGGGGACTGGAATTGAGGTTGTGAGCCGTGACAGTCGGGCGGAAAAGTCCAGCCGCCATAAATGCGTCGGGCAGTTTCTCACAGCAGAGGGGGCTAAAACTGAGTTTGCTGATGTGTAAATGGGTCACAAGTTCTTACTTTGAGCGAACAGCCTACATTTCAGCTTCACACAAGTAGATTAGTGGGTTGGCTGAGAGTTTCTGACAGCAGCTCTGCAGCATTTCTGCTTCCACATCAACAGGCTGTCGAGGTCCTCTGCTTATTAACACGCTAAAAGTTACAAGGAAACAACTTTTCTCTGATATAATTGCACAAAACACATCTTGGACATGCTGGGCCATGCCTGCTTTAAATATGAAAACACTCTTTTAACTTAACTTAAACTTAACTAACAGATCATTTTAGTGCACCGCCCACACTAACATGAAGAAGCAAGAAATGGTTCTGAACGCCAGATTTGTTTTGAACGTGTAGTGTTAGGGAGAAGTTCACAACATGAGGTGAATCCAAAGTAAAATTTGCTTTTCCTCGACTTTTCTCTGATCATTGCTTTTTTTATTGTGAAATATTACAAATATTGAGGTGGTCAGAATATAAACAGTGGGGTTTCTCCATTTTACAGGGAACCATGATGCATCTGCACTGGAGTTCTGGTTTTGATCTTGTAGCATTTGTGGAAAGCATCCTGCAGGGACTAGCTCACCCCTGCCAGCACCCTTTAGAACTGGGTCATTACTAAATATATTACTGCTGCTATCCTCCCTGCAGCATCTTAATGCAGCAACAAACACATCGGCCGAGGCCGCCTGAGCGCGGAGGGGAAACCGCCTCAGCCTCCTGGTTCCCATCCAGCATCCTCACATGAACCACACATGTCATGTGACGGTCTATTGATAGCACTGCAGAGAGGAAAAAATTATCTGGCGAGGAAACAGACACAAAGTCCACGTCCAAAAAACAGGCAGAGACGGCCAGCTGGCGGGAAGGACAGGAAGCACTTCGTTTTCCCACAGAAAAACCAAACAACAAGCTTTCCCAGGCTCTCCCAAAAGTTCAGTTTCATTTGTATTGTGGGATTTTCTGCTTTATCAGGCAGTAGATGAGACCAGGCAGACTACTACTACTACTACTAGGGCTGCTACTACTTCAACAATTTCCATTTTGAATTAATATAAAATAAAAAAACAACGTCCCTCCAAGGTGACCTCTTCAAATGTCTTGTGCAACCAAGAGTACAAAACCCAAAGATATTCAAGTTATAATGATAGAAAGTAGAGAAAAACAAATCCTTACATTTCAGAATAGTTTCAGCAATAACTACTACTACTTGTACCACGACCAGCTTCTGCTACTATAGCTGTAAATAAAATAAACAGTCTGTAACAGCAACAAAACAATGTTCCTTTTTAAACTGCTTTGAGCTAACAAGTCCTGCAAACTAAACAACAAAATACATCTGACAAAAACATTACTGCAGAGCCAGAAAAACAACATCACAAGATAAAAAAATCTTCCAGGGCTCTGGGGGCTCCGCACATTATGGCCCGTATGGGAATTTTCTAATCCTTGCTATTTGGAGGCAGTATTTTTGAAAAACATCACAAATCAGTGTTACAAAAATGACCCATGTGACTGCTTCCTGATCTGACAATCAATGTGAAAATCATGTGATATGCCCGAAAGCTCCAGAATAGCTAAAACTACATGGACCTTGTGGTGAGACTACTGGCTCCAGAAGGAACTGTCAACTCAATCTCTTTAGGGGTGAATATTCCCCAAAAGTTTTAAATCAAATGAGTACAAATCAGTTGCCATATGGCCAGCCTGGATATTTGTGTCCGACTGAATGACCCAGCCTGGGTTGGTGGTCAGAGGCTGGACAGGACTTCACCCTTCAGTGTCTGCTGTCAGAGCTGCAGGCTGTGATTCACAGGCAGACTTTGGATAAATATGTGACATTACCTTCAGCCTGAAATGGAAGATGGAAATGGAACAAGATCAATGTGGAACAAAGTGAACGGAGCTGTAATGAGAAATGCTGCCGAGGAAATTGATCCGCAGCCTTATTCCGAAAATTAGAGCTCTCAATCACCACGCCGGAGAAATAACAATGTGGTTCGTTCAGGGGTCGGCCACAGCAGCTGGGTGGACTTCAGGGTCATTGACACCTTAGACCAGGGTTTTAAAGAAGGGGTGAAATTAGTACAAATGTGATAAGACTCACAATTCTGGTGATAAATGAATGTCAAATAAACTCTATATATATGTATCCAATCAATATTCTAACATGAAATATTATTTGTAACTCCAAATATCCTACAGCCACGGACAGATCAGGAGACGACTGGATGCAAACATGTAAAAGCCCCCCCACCTCTCCTACATACTCTTTGCAGTTGTTTGACTTTCCATCAAAATATCGGCCGAGCAGTTTGCTGTGTCAGATTCACTGATCACTGTGATTCCAGTGAAACGAAATGATTTTACCTTTAAAACCAAATGTAAGGTCTTCACCTCCTCCACACACTCCTTGAGTTTCATACCTGATTCAACTGCTAGAAGAAACTTGATTTTGAAACTAAATGATGGATTTCGGTATGATTTCCTACCATCGATGCTGTTTAACTGAACCCGGCCGACTGTCAGACATCAAACACGTAAAAACTTTGCGGCGTGATGTGACGACCAGCTGAGGTTAGTGAAACGAAAGCAGGAGGACGCAGAGATGTGACTGACCGACTCACCCTGGAGACAAGAAAACCACCATTAATCAAGTGTCGGAGAGGCCGAGAGACAGACAGAGCTGGACACTGTAGGTCGTGACAGCAACCACACACACACACTCACACACACTCACACACACACACACACACACACACACACTCACACACACACACACACTCACACACACTCACACACACACACACACTCACACACACACACACACACACACACTCACACACACTCACACACACACACACACAAGGCCTCTTACCCAGAGAGTGTGCTAATGAGTTTATTACATTCAGCCCTCAGACAATAAATGAAGCAATCAATCACAGGGGGAACATCTGTGGAGCACCTCCTTAATCGCACACCAGCCTCATCAGCACTTTAATACAAGGAGGAGGAGGAGGAGGAGGAGGAGTACTGGATGAGAAGAGAAAACAAAAGGAGGGAGAGTGTTTGGAGATGATGCAGTGGATGCACGGGTTAAAGTAAAGTCCTGCATTCAAAATCATATTAGTAGAAGCACAGAAGTATTATCAGCTAAATATACTTAAAGTATCAAAGTAAAAGTACTGGTTCTGCAGTAAAATGTCCTCTGTGATCGATATATTATTATACATGACGTTATTATACTGATGCATCAATGTCAGAGCAGCATTTTACTGTCGTAGCTGCTCGAGGTGGAGCTAGTTTAACTACTTAATATACAGTTAGCTAGTTTAACTGCTTAATATACAGTTAGCTAGTTTAACTACTTAATATACTGTTAGCTAGTTTAACTACTTAATATACTGTTAGCTAGTTTAACTACTTAATATACAGTTAGCTAGTTTAACTACTTAATATACAGTTAGCTAGTTTAACTGCGTAATATACAGTTAGCTAGTTTAACTACTTAATATACAGTTAGCTAGTTTAACTACTTCATATACAGTTAGCTAGTTTAACTACTTAATATACAGTTAGCTAGTTTAACTACTTAATATACTGTTAGCTAGTTTAACTACTTAATATACAGTTAGCTAGTTTAACTGCGTAATATACAGTTAGCTAGTTTAACTACTTAATATACAGTTAGCTAGTTTAACTACTTCATATACAGTTAGCTAGTTTAACTACTTAATATACAGTTAGCTAGTTTAACTACTTCATATACAGTTAGCTAGTTTAACTACTTCATATACAGTTAGCTACTTTAACTACTTCATATACAGTTAGCTAGTTTACTTTATATACAGTTAGCCAATTTAGCCCAGTAGTTCCCAACCTAGGGGTCGGGCCCTTCCAAGGGATCACCAGAGAAATCGGAGGGGTCGTGAGATGATTAACGGGAGAGGAAAGAAGATGAAACAAAGTTGTGATACAAAAATCTGTTTTCAGCTTTTGGATTTTTCTCTAATCTTTAAAAAAACGTATTGAATCATTTCACCTCTTTAGGCCTTGAAGAGTTAGGCCTATTTAAATGAAACTATGTGAGAGAAAATGTCTTTTTAGTGGAACTGCTAATAACTCAGATATTAGAGATGTAATAAGGAGCCAACTAGACACTGCTTTTTCGTAAGGGGCCCCAAGCCAAAAATGTTGGGAATTACCAGTTAAATCCGGGGAATCTGGCTGAATTATATAAGCTTATCATATGTTTTTTGATGTAAAATCTTCATCTGAAAAGTATCTACAGCTGTCAAATAAATGTAGAGGAGTAAAAAGTAGAATATTTCCCTCAGAAATGTGGCAGAGTATAAAGTATAAAGTAGCATAACAGTAGTAGTTGCGAGAAGGATGAATAGAAGCAGCAGAAGCATTTTTATTTTCTCTTTTTCTGTCTCACACTTTATTCACAAAGAGGAGGAGAGGAAGAGGAGGAGGAGGTGAAAGGGAGGCACCATCTGTACACCAGGACCGAAAGACATGGAGGAAAAGAAGACTGTAAGAGTTGCAAAAAAATTCTCTATGGCTGCATGTTTTTCACAGTTTAAGAGAGGAGGAGGACGAGGGGGAGTGTTAGAGAAGGAGGAGGCAACATCTGTGGAACATTTTAATCACACAGCAGCTTCATCAGCACTCGATGAGGCGAGGAAGAGGAGGAGGAAGGAGTAGTAATATTAGAGGATATCCTCTGCTGTCCTATAAAGCTGTACACGTAAGTCATTAGCACTGTAACACATGATGAAGAGGAAGAGGCAACATCTGTGCTACACCTTCGTAATCCCTCAGCAGGCCTGTCAGGATTGTAACATGTGGAGAAAGAGGAGGAGGAGGAGGAGGAGGAGGTGCAATAAAGACATCATGTGAGAAGAGAAATAGACAGGAGAGCAGGAGGAAGAAGGGAAATATCTAAAGTGTATCTAGTGTATTTAATATTTAGTGTTTAATTCCAGAGGGCTGTCAGGTGTCTCGCTCACCTGTGGCGGCCATGTTGGAGGTCCTCGGCTCAGTGAACAGCTGGTCGCGTTCCTCTCTGTTGTCGCCTGTTTCTAAAATCCTGCCGTGGCCAAGAAGTAAAACTACATTCAGCACAATTTGCTCTTTTATTTATATACAATTTCAATGAATGATCACATTGTTAGCTACGCTAGCAGCGTCGGTCCACCGCTGTGGTCCAGACTGAAATATCTCAACAACTATTGGATGGATTGTGATGACATTTGGATGTCATTCATGTTCCCATCAGGATGAACAGTAAACACTCTGGTGATCCTCTGACTTGTCCTGTATCAATATTGTCCAAATACCTGCAAAGACATTCCCATCAGCCTCACCTGTACTTAGCAAATGTTAGCATGCTAACATGCTAAACTAAGATGATGAACATGGTTAACATTATATCTGCTTAGCATCAGCATATTAGCATTGTCATTGTGAGCCTGTTAGCATGCCAACATTAGCTGTAGACTCCTGTTGGACATTATTAAGGCTCAAAATATTCCATGTTCAATGTTCCCGAAACACTGACACTCTTCTCTCCATTCATATACGGATATTAATTGTTGAGTGTTGAAAACCTGTGGACATACAGGTGGAATTTACAGCATGCAGTAGAAATTTAGAAGAGATTTAGTAGAAATCAGTTATCTTAAGAATGTACTTGATGATTAAACAGTGGCCCTAAAGCTCGTTTGAACGCCTGTTTGTCCATTAATTTGTGTTGCTGGACTCCATTCAAGTGATGTCACTGTGTTTGCAGATCTCAGCATTAAAGTTGGTGAGCAAAATATTTCCATTACTCATATGAATAATGGTGAAAGCTACAAAAATAAAACCCAAGTAGTAAAAAAATAAAGCACATTTTTGAAGATATAATGTTCAAGTCAAATACAGCTGTTCAGTTTAGGGGCTCAAATGTGTTTTAATTGACCTTTTTTATTTATATTTTGACATGAAATCAAGTGTTTTAAAGAGTAACATTACACCAAACTGAAAAGTCAGCCATAACCACACCCACCAGTGATGTCACAGTGCACTGATCACACCCTCAGTACGCTTCTACATCACTGCAGCACGTTCTGGAGGCTCTGTTTCTCTTTTGGAGGGTGAAGGTGACACCTTTATCCTGCGACATGCGTGATATTTGGCTGTTCACACACTTATTACAGTTAGAGGCCGCTCTCACTACATGCTGTCCACATCCTCATCACGTGTTATTAGGTTACGGCTGCGCTAACTGAGTTAGCGACTGTCTATAAGGCGTACATCCCTCAGGCTGTGGTAAAGTGAGTTAGGGAGCGTCTGTGTGCAGTATGAGTGTCGAGATAACTCAGGGAGCGTCTGCATTTATGCACATATTAGTGAAGCGATAAACAAATTAAGGATTTCTGTCTTATGGTGCATTTTTGCCTTTGCATCTTGTTAACTGACTTAGGGAGCGTCCTTATGTTGACTGCTCCTGAGGAGATGGTGACAGCATGAACATCAGGCTAAAATGCTGATGTCAGACCAGACGCAGAGCGATCTATATTCTTTAAGGGAAAAGAAAGCTGTTTATCGTCAACCTGTAGTGACCACTGAGTAAACAGACGGGTTTTTATCATTTAGCAGAAGTGGGGAATGTAGGACAGTTCAGTCGGGTAAACAGCCTAAATTAGTTGCATCCAGCGGGGTCTTTTATGCAGCAATGCCCACTTACATGAGAATGTATTTTACGTGACTTCTTTTTAATCATCTGTCACGGATCCTAAATTCAACCTTGTCTTGAAAATAAGCTAAATGCCTGGAATAAAATACCAAATGATTGTAATTTTTGTGGGTTTATATTAGTTATTATTCATTTTCCTTCCTCTTCTATAAATGTATTTATTTCCACGCCTGTGTAGATGTAAGGACATAAGTTAAAGGTCAGAGGTCATGAGCAAAGCTTAAAGCTCTGTGGGTTCAGAACTGTCAGAAAGTGTGTTTCCATCCACCTGTTTTTATGCACACTATGAATTTGAACGGGAAAAGAAGTTTTTACAAAATCAAACGATCAAGCGATGAGGAGGCTGAGACCTTCCTCACATTAACACATGAAACTAACACAAATGTCATAGCTCCGTCATGTTTCCAACATTTGAGCTCTTTCAATGGCGTCATCTCGTTGTTGTTGTTGTTCTTCTTCTTTGCTGGTTTATTGGCAGCGACTGGAGAATTGGCTCCACCAGCTGTTTATCTCCATCCCTGATATGTAGTTACATAGAGATCCCCATGTCATTTCAGGGTAACTGCATGCTGAAAGTCTCTGAGTTAGACACAGTATCATGCAGATGCTATTTGACAGGTTGAAGCTTTCTAAAAACCAAAACGCTGCAGTTTGTAAAAATGCTCCTGTGACATTTTGAAGAGGAGGCTGTGATTTTACTCCAACAGGACTTTTCCCCGGTGCCTCACTTCATCCAGATAACTGCATCAGATCGTTTCCCATTCACATCAGTGGCTAACATTTACCACATTATCAGCAGCAAGCTTTTAGCATTTGCAGCTGACATTTAGGCATTTAGCTGACACGCTCACTCGCAGCCAACAGAATAAACTTCAGCTGAGATTATAAGCAACTAATTGGGAGGTTAAAGGTCACAGAGGGATACCGACCTGAGACAGAGGTGTACCAATTACTCCCGTGACCTGACAGTGATTCAAAACCCAGGAGATTGTAGTGCACTTTAGATGTCGGTGAATCGAAGGGGCAGCTGAAGGACAAACTCTCAGACTCTCATTCTTCAGACGGCGGCGAGAACCTGGAGAGACGATAAAATAAAAGTCAAAGTGTCCCGGTTAGGGAGCGCTGCATGTTTGAGGGCAACCTGACCTCAGACACAAAAACAAACCTCTCCACTCTCTCAGGAAAAAGTGCAACCTGGAGCGCCTCGTCTGAGCAGAGGTAAAAAGTAGATCACGCACCTTGTTTCCATGGCGACAGAGTGCTGCTTTCAGCTCCCCTTTTAGCGTCTTGTATCTGATCCTGCAGGAGTTTCTCCGACCCGAGGGGTGGAGAGAGTCTCGCCGCCGGCTGGGAGTCCAGCGATGAAGAATGGACCACTGAGGTGAAGCTCAGAAACACTCACATCCGTTGATGAACCCTTTGAACCCTCCGCTGGTTTATTCATTGTCTACAAGTTCTATCTTGGCATAGCATGAAGTCAGAGGGTTTCATCCACAAACACAAAAGCAAACTGAAAATATGTGACTGCTGTTTCCTGTTACCCAACATGCAGATCTAGCAAATTAATGGAAGTCTAATAAAAGAAATGGAAATGCTGTAAATTGTGGTATTATTAATACTGTTGTGTCCGAGTCACCCCCCCACCCCCCCCCCCGTCTAAGTAACAGCTCAAATCCAGTTTAACAGTTAGGGTCAAGATGTATTTTAGGTGACCTTTTTCCCCGAATATGGGGCCCAGACGTTATGTCTTTACAAACTCTGCCAAGATGACAACGGACAGGACAGTTACACCACAAAGACGCCTCTGCGTCTGTAGGCGCCCCTCGCTAAGCAAGGAAGTTGAAGCTTATGGAAAATGTGTTTTATGTTCTCATTGTGCTGCCATTCAAAAGATGTTGTTCTTAGAAAAGGACCTTTTATGGATCTCTGACCCCCAAGAATGGGGGGCAAAGGTTATAAAAGGAGAAACAGAACAATGGTCCAGGGCGGCAGACCTGCACCTCTGACTGACTGACTGAGGTGTCTTGGTTGTTTGTGAGACTTCTTCTTCTTCTTTTTGAACATTTTTGTATCCATTTACTCTTTTTGATAAATAAAACTGGGTTGTACTTTGTACACTCCAGCCAAAGTCCTGAGCCCCCCCTCAGGTAAGAAGACTCCTCTCCTTGAGATATGCTGACAGTAGATAATCATTTGGCTTTGATTGATGAATTCTAAGAAAGCTGCTATGTATATATTATGATGTTTAACATGGAAGGACATGTTGAATAGGTTCAGCTCAGTTGTCTGATGTTTTGCTGCTGCTGTTTGGTAAGTTTGGTGTTGAGGTTGAAGTTTTCTGAATAGTTGGGACACAGGGAGGGATTTCCTAAATTTATCTCTAAATTGTGAATTAGGGATTTGGGCATTTGAGGCGGCCCAGTGTGAAACCAGGCGAGTGTCCGCCAACCTTCACTGTGGACCTCCCCCAGTGTTGATCTTTTCCTTCAGGGTCTTACTGGGGTACCACCAATCCTCAAACACCTACCACACACAGATATTCCTGCTGATATCCGGTCGTCGGCACAGAGTCGACTCTATTCGTTCGAAAACCTAAAGATTAGGTCGTAGAACAGCCGTCACTCAATGTGATATCCGCGTTGGGTGGGGGTATCGGTTATAACATCGAAGAACCTCGATACCATATTTAGTTTTTATTGAAGAATCTTTTCATAAGAAGTGAATAAAAATAAAAACGTGCAGATTGTGCAGGACGCTGAAAGTCTACAGCTCTCAGGTGTGTTAGTGTGTGTTTGTCAGTTGGTGAGTTCTCGTTGGTTTTTAATTCATCCTATTAAAGGTTATTAAAAGTTGAAACGTCCTTTTCATTCAAGAGGCTATGAGAACTATTTGAACATCAGTGAATATTTATGTTAATTTAGGAAGATGACTGTCAGCTTCTGCTCTGTATTTTTCATTGTGTTCTTCCACAACAAACACATCCAAAGACGTCAGTTTCTGCTGATGGAAGATGGTGGAAGAAAACACATTTCCCTTATGGTGTAATATTTACCTTCAGGTCATGTCGGAAATATTAGAAAAATAAGTAAGAGTAATAAGACAGGCCCAAGACAGAGTCAACAAACTGGTGAATATAATCTGAATTATGTACAGACAGCCATCGCAAAAGCGTCGATGCAGTACTATTAGTAGCAGTTCTAAATGAATAACTAATGGTACTAGTACTCCATTAGTAGTAGTTGTAGTAGAACTAGTAGCAGTGGGACTCACAAAGGTCCAGCAGTCAAAATCTATGCAGCACACGCAGAGAAAACTACATTTCCCACAATGCAACTTGACCTAGCATCTTTTATTACACCCTCACTGCCGGATGAATGTCTTTCAAACTCCATCACCACAGGCTATAAATTTGAAGTCACCCATGACATCACTATGACATCATCAGGGTCTTTTTCTCAGACCTCAGAGAGCCCCCCCCCCTCCCCAAAGCTACAGAAGACACTATAACACAGTTTGTTCAGCTAAGTAGTACTCAGTAAACTGATGGTGCTCCTTTAACACTAACTACAGGTAGTAGTAGATGTTAATGTAGTTATATTACATCTTCCACACTAGTAGTAATACTAGCAGTACTGCAGTACTACTGCATGTCTGTCTGTAGAGAGGGAGGGAAAGAAACAGGGAGAAGTCGTACTAATTAGAGGAGCGCTGAAGTCTCAGTGTGAAGATCTGACATGAGAACAGATTCATCCTCTGCTGCTGTCACACACCACACACACACACACACACACACACACACACACACACACACACACACACACACACACACCACACACACACACACACACACACACACTCACACACCACACACACACACACACACACACACACACACACACACACACACACACACGCTAACTCCCTCTTTGTGTCTCTTTCTACTTAACAGAGGATGAAATGGATGCAGGGAGGACTCCTCCCTCTCTGCTGTCGTTTCCACGGTGATAGATCAGGGATTCCAGAGGTGTTTTGTTTCGCCTCCATGGATGAAACATCTTCATCACAACCTGACAGAGTGTGTGTGTGTGTGTGTGTGTGTGTGTGTGTGTGTGTGTGAGGCGAGCTGAACAAGTCGTGCTAACAGTCTGATACTGACTTCTAAAAATACCTGCCCTCCACACACACACACACACACACACACACACACACACACACACACACACACACACACACACACACAGCCTGATTTAGCTTCTGAGACATTGGCTTGACATTTCCAATATGCTGCCTAACTCAAACCCATTACATCGAGTCTGTGTGTGTGTGTGTGTGTGTGTGTGTGTGTGTGTGTGTGTGTGTGTGTGTGTGTGTGTGTGTGTGTGTGTGTGTGTGTGTGTGTGTTTCCATTACAGTGAAGTCCTGAAATATGAACAGGTACAGTATGCAGATCAATTCTGACTGTAGAGACAGAGAGAGGGAGGTGACAACCTAGTTCAATTACCATGGCAACTACTCCTCATCCTCCATCCTAACACTCACGTGATGTGTGGGGCTGCCCTTCCCAGAATTCCCTGCTGCTGCTTTCCTGGGTAGAGAGAGAGAGAGAGAGAGAGAGAGAGAGAGACGAGGAGGAGGAGGCTGAGGGAGCCCCCCCCGCCCCCCCTCCCTCTACGGCTCTGGCAGTAAACTGAACCAGAGTGAGCAGCATTCATTCATTCATTCATTCATTCATTTCAATGATGAAGCTGTTTGTGAACTCATCCCACCTCCTGCTGAGAAGACAGACTGGGAGAAATGGTGTTTTTTCTTTAATAACAACAAACTGTCATGAAACTAATGAATCCTCTCATATTAAGCCACACTGATGAGAGGAGACGTTGTAGAATAGATGTAGATACAATCCCAACAACACCCGACCCTACTGTGCACATACATGGCTCTACTGCAAGTGTGATTTAGCTTCACTGAACAGCAGATAAAAACAGAAGAGAAGCCATTTCAATCTTCTGAGTTCTCTTATTTTGAATCATATGACAGCAGCCACAAACGAGGGTCAACGCAGAGCTCGGAGATAAAGTTTCACTGCATTCATTCAGTGTATTTCCTATTAAAAGAGCCTCATTAGAGCCCGACAGCCAGATGTGTGAACACATGAAGATGACACGATGTTATGAAAAGTGACACCAGAGCAGCAGAGACGTGACTCGTTCACAAGCTGCTCACAGTGTGAACGCAGTCAGTCAACACTTGGGATCCAATTTACCGCCTGTTGATAACCTCTGCACGGACAGTGACTCCTACAGTCGGGACGCCCTCTTTGTCATGTTAGTTATCTGAAGTTTGCAGTTTCAAAGGACAGCTTAGCGGCTCACTTTTCTTTTTACCATTTTTATTTCTACATGGCTGGTATTGTTTTAGCAACAGACTTGCGGTGTAATAACACGTGCTCGCCTCTCTACAGAGTCCACCGGGATTCACGGAAAACAACGCAGTTCTTCACTCGTCTTTATCAGAAGTTAACGAGTCCTCTTAGCCCGCGCTTTGTTTGGCTGCGTTATGTAGCAGCTCAAGGCGTGTTCGCAGTAAGCATGTACTCTCAAACAAAACCGGGACCTGCAGTTGCTCCTGGTAACCAACCAAATCAACCAGAACTGAAATCTTAAGGATTATAACTTCAAATGATCTTCAACTCAAGTCGCTCACGCGACGATCAACGCTCCTACAGCACTATTGACTCAGCTCTCTCCACGTTGGCAGTATGTTGCTGCAACAAGTGAAGGAGCTCCGGTATCTCGGGGTGTTCCTTCGGAGGTAAGATAGAAAACAGGACCACCAGGACGACCGGTGCAGCGTCTGCACTGATGTGATCTGGCCCGGGAACAACCTCTGGATCCCCAGGAGAAGCTGGAAGACGTGGCTGAGGAGAACCCTGGACCTGGATACGTGGCCAGAAATGAATCATTTGATTAACCCGATAAAATGGCTGTCAGAGCACTTCTGAGAAAGTTTAGGCTGATTTCTGCATCGAAAGAATTCTCAGATTTATCATTTAACTCCTTTAACACTGTCAGACTCACACTTTTTTTTGTCAAAACCTAACCCTAACCCTACATTACCCACAATGCAACTCGGCTAATGGCTAATGTAGCCTGCAGCAGAGATGAGCAGCGAGCTACTCACCAACACCTGGAGAGACACACTGAGGTGGGAAGATGTTGTGTAACATTAATGAATATTATTTCCTCCAGTCAGTATTTATAAGGTTTTTGATATCCTACATTAACAGCACGTCTGACTCTCTTCTTCTTCTTCTTGTTTCTTCATTCCAGACACTTTGAGCCCACTTTGAGGGGGGGGGGGGTGACAGATGGGTGTAGTCTCTCACCCGCTGACCCACACAAACACAAACACACACAAGCAGACGCTGGAGACATGGTGTGGGTGTGTGGACGCATGCATTTAGTGGATTTGCAAAGATCAAGTCGAAACCTTACAACACACACAGGCGCACAGCGGGGGCATCGGGTTTGCTTCATATTCATCGTGACTGAAAGTGTCGACAATTCATTCTACTGCAAACAACACGAGAGAGACAGAAGACCTGAGAGACGAGGAAGAGTGAGGGAAAGAAAGGACGAAGCAAAGGAAGAGAGGACGACTGCTGCAGACAGACGAAGAGATAAGATGGAGGTTGTGATGAAGGGTGAGACAAAACAAACAAAAAGACAAACATAAAGGTGAGAACAAATAGAGAAAAACTGAAAATAAAACAAGACACATGAAGCTACTCTTTCATCCCGCTCCCTCCTTTTCTTTTTCCATTTCAGGGTCAGACTGGGTTTTTATTTAGAATCCCCACCAGACGTTCTTCCTCTGTCAGTCCACAGGCTGGATTTATTTCTGCACTTCTGTCCCCCCCTATGGTGGCCATTCTAGGACAACCAGGACAGAATGCCCCCGACCCCCCTCAGATCCTCCTCTCTGGAGCTGGAGTTCATTTAGGTTAACAAACAGATGCAGGCAGAAACCAAAATACTTCCCTCTCGCCTCTTCCTCCTCTACTCTCCCCTCTCTGGCATCTGGCGTTACCAAGGAGGCCCAGGCAGCAGCTGACCTGGTGACCATCGCTCTGATGTTTCCTCACGGGCTCACAGGTGTCAAGAGGTCGCTGACAAACAAGGTCAAAGTAAAAACATTACAACATTTTGGAGGAAAATCTGATCATATAATGCGACGGATGCCTGTAACACACACCTGGCACGTCCAAAGCAGAAAGGTAGTCCGAAGAACAGGTCACAGCTGTGCACGCTCTTTGTTTCAGGTACAGGTGAGACCACGACCTGCGATCCAGGAAGTGGATGAATTTGGAGGTTAATCAGACGTGAAAACGCTGCACAGTGGTTCAGAATACTCTGAGACGGGACTTTACAACTCTGGAACGTCGGTTGGCCAGGTTCAACTGAAGTTTTCCAGGTGATGACACATATTTCCAGAGACAGACAGACAGATATTAATATCTTTGACAGATGTGGAGTGAGCTGTGAGAACAGCTGGAGAGCTGTAGACGGAGTGAGGGGGAGCCTAACACTCAGACTTCTCCCTGTCATGTTAAAGCCGTCTCTCTGTCAGCGGAATCACAGCCGGATTCAGAGGAAATCCAATCAGAGCAAAACACAAGACGCTGGTTTGTTCGCAGACGTCATCAAAGAACGTGTGTGTGTGTGTGTGTGTGTGTGTGTGTACAGGTCCTCTGGCTGTTTGAGGCCGTCTGGCTCTGATTGGCTGGACATCACGCAGACACACACATACAGTATATCTACAGGTGTGAAGGTATCTTACCTGCACTGATGGACAGCTCCAGATGCCACCTGTCTCTCTGAGGTAACTGCTGGCGCTGCAACACCATTAGTTAAAGGAGGTTAAAGGTGAAATACACTCACTTGCTTTCTTGCTGAGACCCAAGATGAGAAGATTGATGCCACTTTTCTGTGTCAGTACCACAAATATGAAGCTACAGTCAGCAGCCGGTTAGCTTAGCTTAGCATAAAGACAGGAAACAGAGGGAAACAGCTAGCCTGGCTCTGTCCAAAGGTAAATCCACCTACCAGCTCCTCTAAAGCTCACTCATTGACACATTACACCTCGTTTGTTTAATATGTACAAAAGCCAAATTAAAAATGACGATTCTCCAGTTTATGGGGGTTATGTGCCGCACTATTAGTGAGTGACTTCCTGGAGTTACCACTGGTGTGTTGCTGGCAATTGCTCAGAGAGAAAAAGATATATTTTAGGTTTAATATATAAAAAAGTCAACAGTGACTTGCAGCGCGAGACACAACCAAATGCTTTAGTGGCCAGACGCCATCCGCCTCCCATACAAAGCCTGTGTTCCCTACCACAACACAGTTGGGGTCACACATCAGTCCCATACAAAGAGCACTTCCAGGGGACAGGGCTGACATTTGTGATGCTGTTTTGGACGGATGTATGATGTATTGGACTTATTCAAATGAAGAGTTTGAGCTGCTCTCCCTGAAACACGCTCACATCTCCCTAAAAACATTCCTGAATGTGCCTCAAACATGATGTAAAGTAAAGCTTACAGACTGGAAGAGGCTGATCTGGATTCAGGATCAGGAGTCATCTGATGAACAGATGAAACTCTGCAGCTGTGGCTCGGCAGGAAATGTGTTTTTTATTCCCGGCTTTATGGAGCGCTGGATATTGTCTCAAAGTAAAAGTTGGAGTTGTCCTCCTGCTCTTCACACACTGCATGTACTGTGTGTGTGTGTGTGTGTGTGTTTCTTTCATTAGGATGTAAATGTTGAAGGCAAATGTTTCTGTAACTAAGATCAGTGTGTGACATGTCAAGGCTGGAATCCTTCACACACACACACTTCCTGTGGTGTATCTGACTTGTGTTTATTCAGCGAGCCACTCGACCAAACAGTCAGTCAGAATATTCCTTCATGAAACAAGGCGAACAGAACAAATCCCAACGGGGGACGTCGATAGAACAGAAACATGGTAGAAAGAAATCCATTGTTAACGGGGAACAGAAGAGGCTGCAGCTGATTCAACCAATCAAATGTTAACAGGTCAGTTTCAGGAGAGTTTCCTCACTTGAACCGGTGCAGGTCAACTGAAAGAGATCTCTTTAACATCTCATGCCTCGGACTGCTGCACCACATCCGTATTTCACAAATCCAGTTTGGAAAAGCCGGTCTGAATCTCCGGGGATCAGATCCTCTGAGGTGGCCTGCAGCTCCTCACTCCCAAACTTCGTCTATTTAAACGACATTTTGTAAATATTAAATAACGCCTGATTTATTCGGATTTTAGTGGATAGTTTCAGAGGAATGTTTCCGAAACAGCCACGATTCATAAATACGTAAGAATTGAGGTGACCAATGTGATCGTCCGATTAGGTGTGTGAAGGGTTTAGACTGATGTCAATCATCATCATCATCATCATCATCACTGAGTCTCCCTGACTCGCCTGAAATATCCCTGAAATATACCTGAAGCTCCCAGAAACACCTGAAACACAGTTGAATCTACTGGAAACATCCTTAAATCTCCCTGAAATCAGCTGTGTGGATGGGGGGGGTCTGATAGACTCTGTATACGGAGTGAATCTGGACTCAGTCAGTCTAACAGAGGTCACATTGTGTCTCTGAACGAGATCCGATCAATTCTGACCAGACGCTCTGGGGGGGAAACCTCCCAGGACCTCCACCTGAGAGACAAGACGAAGGAGAAGGAGCTGGAGGGTGAGAGTGTGAATGTGTGTGTGTGTGTGTGTGTGAAGGTGTCTTTAAAGTAATCTACCACTTGGTCCCAGAGTGACGTCTGCAGGACAGAAGAGTCCGTCTGCTGCAAATAAAAACCACATGTTCAACTGAACAACTGAAGAATATTTAACTACGTAAAGCTTTTAAAATACTTTTACACAGAGTAAACACACACACACACACACACACAATGCCATCATCACATAATCAGTTGCTGACTACACACTGCAGCCAGCAGCTGGTTAGCTTAGCTTAGCATAAAGACTGGAAGCAGGGGGAACATAACTCCCTGTCAATTGGTGAACTGTTTATATAAATAATATAACATGTTAATCAGTGAGCTTTAGAGGTGGATACTGGTGGTGTTACTGTTAGACAGAGCCATGCTAGCTGTTTCCCCCCGTTTCCAGTCTTTATGCTAAGCTAAGCTAACCGGCTGCTGGCTGTAGCTTCATGTTTAACGAGGAGGATCCGCTCTTTGTTTGGTGAGAGGAGGATGTAAAGGCAGTTTGAAGGTACGTCAGGTCAGAGTCAGAGAACGGTGTCACCTGTCGGAGAGTCCCAGATCTATCTATCGATCGATCGATCTAGAGTTCTGACATTAAAACACTTTAAACAGGAAAACAAACTTCTATTTTGGATTCTTTTGTCGTTTTTAAAAGAGAAAAATCAGCCACTTTTACTTGTATTTTTCCAGTGTGTCATTGATGCTTTTTCTTAAGCATCTGGAATCTAAAACAGTCACAGTGATTAAATATTCAAGTGTGTATTTACTGTGTGTGTGTGTGTGTGTGTCCAAACTGTAAGCCTGGCCTCAAACTGTCAGAACTCAGCTTTAACTCGACCAGAGTGACGAGCAGAGCCATCGAAGGCAGACAGCCTCCCACTGCATGATTGGCAGAGTGGCCTTTGCCTGTAATGCTGTGTGTGTGTGTGTGTGTGTGTGTGTGTGTGTGTGTGTGTGTGAGAGAGGTTCCAGTATGCCAGTGTATGATCGTAGCAGTGTATGATCGTAGCAGTCTAAGCCGGCGTATCGTCTCAGCACACCGACAGAGCGCTGTGTGGTTATTATGCTCTGTGTGTGAGAGAGCTGGAGTGTATTTTCTAACGAGCTGTATTCAAATGTGTGCGTGTGTGTGTGTGTGTGTGTGTGTGTGTGTGTGTGTGTGTGTGTGTGTGTAAAAACTCACTACGCGAGAGCTCCCAGAATTCATTGCATGGCTGACTGGAGTGACAGGCGAAGCCATTTAATGCCTCAACACTGGCAGAGAGTAACTGACAGAGTGGCTTTTGGACGCCCGTGTGTGTGTGTGTGTGTGTGTGTGTGTGTGTGTGTGTGTGAGGACGGAGACGAGGACTTTGTGTGGCCATCGATCAGATTTATAGTGAAATGATGGACGTCAGTGACCACCTGTCCCTCAGATCAGTTTCACTTCTGCTGAAGTTTCTTGTAGCCTTCAGTGATTAGCA